>NC_133776.1:25438603-25497091 GCF_003597395.2 Chelonoidis abingdonii
TATTTGAGGTGCCTGCGGCTATGGTGTTAGAGATCTCACAGGACACGGTCCGGCAGCATAATTCAGATTGATGCAGCTATGGACCAGTTGTCTTTCGCTTCTGCAGCCTTCCTATACACAGTCCCTCCTTTCCCAAATAAATGCAAAGCCTTCAATGCTGCTTTCTTTCTGTCAGATCAAGGCAGCACAGAAACCAACCCCCATCCAATTCTTGGGATGATCTTTACCCCTCCCCCACTCGCGTGCTGTATCATGGAAGATACTGCTAAACACCCCTCCACCCCCAAACCACGTGCTTGGTAGCAGGAAGATCCTGCTGCCAAACGCAAAAGCTCGGTGTCAATTCACCTCCATCCCCCTGCTTGGCTACTGCAAGAGAATGATTTCTTTTAAGCAACAGGCAAACAAGCCAGTAGAATGGCTATCTGGTCCTAAATAATTCTAATTTCAACTAGATTACCACTGAACTATCCACTCTCTTCTGTCTCAAGGATAACACAGCGAAATAAAGCGGATGTGCTTGAATGCCAGCAATTCACCGGACCATACGCGTGCTTGTCATCGAATTTACAAGATCGATACTTGCTGCAGATGGCATGGTCAAGTGTCCTACTATGGAGAATAATGCTGCCCTGCCCGCAAACTTCTGCAAAGCTTTTGGAGTACTCCAGAGAGCTTCATGGAGTATGTCCTGGAGGATATTTAGTCATCCCAGACTGTTAGACTTTTCCAATAACTGTACTGGCACAATGCATCAAGTCTCAGGCAATTATCATTAAAAAATGCTTGCTTTTAACAACGATGTTTTATATTACCAAAGGACACTCTACCAAGGTCTCTCCGGCTTCACTGTCTGGAGTATTGGTTGGGAGGCTAGGAGGTAATATCTGGGAGATGTGAGAAAAGCTCCTGGTGTTGGAGAGAACTGATGTTGTGTGCTCTCGCAGCGTCCCTCCTCATTTCCCCACGGCAGAATCCTCAGCCATGCTGAGATACCACCCACCCTCAGAATCCAGCGACGGAGTGGGCTGCTGTGGCGGACACCCCTAGATTTGATTGGCAGCTCAGCATGGAAGCAGATTTTTCAGCCCTGCCCGACTTTCCGTTAGTCTTTTTGTTTTTCTGGTGGCTTTGTTCGAGCGCCTTATTTTCACAAAGCATGTACTGATCCTTGGTGTGGCCTTCTGCGATCATGACCCTTGAAATTTTTTCAAATGTTTGTTTCATTTTTCGTCTTTTGGAATGAGTTCTTTATGCACACGGAATCCTCATCCCCATATCGATCAGGATCCAGTTAACTCCCGTGCGGCCATGTCTGGAGCTTTCTTCAATTTCAGGAGACTGCATTGTACCTGTGCTGAGTACTCTGGTGGTCACCTGTGTGGTGAACTCCCACGGCGGCCACAACGGAAATGAAATTCCAAAGAAAATCGTGGGAACTTTTCCGACTTACGTGCCAGTGCATCGTTAGAGGCTTCCAGAGGGGGGGGGGCGATCACAATGTGCACTGTGGGATCCCGCCGGAGGCCAATACCGTCGATTTGCAGCCCCATAACCCAATCCGCATGTGATATACCGATTCAGCACTACTCCTCTCGTCGGGAGGTACAGAAACGGTTAAATAGCCTTTATATCAATATAAAGGGCTCATTTGTGGATGGGTCGAGGGTTAATCGGTTTAATGCTGTAAATTCGTTTAAAAGCGGAGTTGTAGACCAGGGCATGATTATTTAACCAATTACCCCACACCTTAATGTTTTACACTCAACAAATTAATAATCAGTAGACAAAACAATCAACAAAACCAGACCAAAACATGCAAATAAACATACAAAACAATACAAAAGTAAATTTCAACATACATCTATATAACACATAAGAGTTTTCCAATGTGGCTATTAAAAAGTAATTTGCCAGACAGGATGCTATCTTCTTAGCTTCCCTTTCGCTGGAGGTAACAAAAGTATCAGGGCAAAACGGTATCTAATACCCAATAGCACCTTATTAATGTAAGTGGTTTGAAATGTAAGGATGTAACCATACAATTCCCAGCTTATGGCTGCCTAACTACATCTTAGCTGAAGGCCTTAGCCTGTGACAGTAAGAGAAGGCCATTACACAAACAGTGATCTTTGATTCTTTCTTTTATACCTCTATAACTAGCTAAGTAATAAGAATACACCTAAATTCTTAAAGTATAGACCTTTGCAGACAGGCCTAAATATCTATATCCTAACATATCCTAAGGAGTGTTCTACATGCAAAAACAAAGGGATGAGCTATTTAAATGAGCAAACTACTCCAACTGTATATAGCAGAGGTGCATTCCTCAGGACCAGCTAAACTAAACAAGTTACTGGCTATGCAATTTTTTATTAAAAGCATGATAAATATATAGTAGAATCCAAAGTCAGCATAGTTAAAGAGGAAGAACATAAGTATTTCCTATGCTATTTTCATGGCAGAGCCCAGAGAACAGATTGTATATAGTATACTCGGTATCTTCAAAACTACCATCATTGGCGTTTTCTAAAATGAACTTCTGCATGCAAGGTTTATTTATCCTGTTAATTATACTTAAGCCACATATGAAAAAGTTCTTAGCTGAATGTCAGAATTAAGACCTGGACCTAAAACAATATTTGTAGACACACAGATCCATGATTAGCACCTGCATGCCATAGCAGATTCCAAGAACGGGTTTGCCTATTGTAAATATTGCTGGGTCAAACCAAGGTGCATCTTCTGCATACACGGAGTTTGGTCCTCCAGATATGATTATAGCCCTGCAAACAAGACAGATTAAAAAAGATTAAGGGAGTTCAAAATAATGCACATTCACATTTAAAAATTCTTTGTTTGCATTAAATGTGGAGAGACTTATGGTGATCCCTTGCATACTTTCAGTTTGCCTGGCGCTTAAACCCTAAAACAAAGATGTCCACATCTTTGGAGGGGTAAAAATGGCAACTTGCCAGGACTGAGAGCATATCAATTTGCATAACTTTTGTACCAAGATCAAACAATAGCTGCAAGCCACCCTAAAACATGATTGTAACAACTGTCTTTATTGAACTGAAGGGTTTTTGTTTGTTTTGTTTTGTATTGTTTTAAATGGTAGGGCCAGATTCACATAAGGGACTATGAGATATTCAGGCATGGGTCTCAGTCTCTCCAGTTGAAGCTATTCCATTGTGTATTATAGACTTAAAAAAATTAAATATGCATTGGGCCAGAAAAAGAGAATTAGAATGACTCTATAGTCCAATAGTTAAGGCACTCACTTGAGGGGTGGGAGACCCACATTCAAATCCCTTCTCCTCAGAAGGCAAAGCAGTCTCCCACATCCCAGGAAATTGCTTTAACAACTGGGCACTCCCTACCTTTTCCTCTCCCACCCACCGACAGCTGTGAATCCCAGGTGGAGACATGCACCATCAGACTGGACTTTCGCAGGAACATCCTGAAAGAGGCAGGGTTTAGGACCCACTCCTCTCTTTGGCATCTGCTGTTGGATAGGTTAGGCAGCTCCCCACTCAACTCGCTGGTTTTTCCAATTCTCAGGCGCCTCTCCCATCTCCATTCATTATAGAAGGAGCCTACGCACTTAACTCAGGGGTTTTAGATCCTACTAGGGGGGAGGAAGTAGGTGCTTCAAAACTAGGCTCTGAGACACTGAGCAACATAATGCGTAAGTCCCTTTGTGAGTCTAGCCCACAGTGCTTTTCATATTCCTATCCAGATGCTGAATTGGGAAGAAAAACGAAGTACGGCTAGAGTTAAAAGATTCATTCTTCACACTTCAGGACCAGACTTCAAAGAGAAACTGCTGAGCTTCAGTTCACCTGCAAATTTGACACCATCAGCTCAGGATTAAACAAAGAACGTGAATGGCTAGCCAACAACAAAAGCAGTTTCTCCTCCCTTGGTGTCCACACCTCAACTGCTAGAAGATGGCCTCATCCTCCCTGATTGAACTAACCTCGTTATCTCTAGCCTGATTCTTGCTTGCATATTTATACCTGCCTCTGCAAATTTCCACTACATGCATCTGACAAAGTGGGTATTCACCCATGAAAGCTCATGCTCCAATACCTCTGTTAGTCTATAAGATACCATAGGTCTCTTTGCTGCTTTTACAGATCCAGACAAACATGGCTACCCCTCTGATACTATTCTTCACACTGTTGAAAGCTTGGATTCCAACCTGCCTTCAGGTGGCATGAACACTGGTTCTTAGGCGCTATAGTTCTTGTAATAGTGGCCATTAAAATTATGCTGGTAAAAAAGTAGGGTAAGGGGGGGGGGCACTAAGGATAGGTTAAAGTAACTAAAATGATATAATTTTAAGGTCTGATACCTTGTGACCATCTAGGGCTAGAAATTATTATTTTATGCTAGTGATAAAAAGAGGATCCCATTTTTTCAAAGGGTTAGAAGGAAGTAACTTGTGATGATTTGAGCAATACCAAACTTCAAAATTACTACTCGTTAGTCAGCGATTTTTGGCAATACTCCAGTACGGAATATTAAAAGTACCAGACCTTGGACCAGTGTGCTGCTTATTCCATACAGAACATCACGTTCATTAACTGAAGTAACAGTTGCAAGACTGGGGAGAAGGAAGACATTGGGTTAAAGATGGCAATAAAAGAAAACTTCTCCTAACATTGTATATAGTACCTGCAAAGGTAACATCGCTTTCCTCATTAGTGGAAAGGGGCAACACAATGCACATGGGTGACAAGCATTAACACAGGCAGAAGTTAACCATGCAAACCCATTTGTGCATTTGTAGAACAAAGGTCCCTTTCATTGCAACAGTTTTCATTTTAAAACAAACAGGATGGTTGTCTTTATGTGTCAGATACTTAAATTATAAATTTTTTAACAAAGGTACCACTTGAAAAAGTATTCTATAAACTACTATAAAGCTACAGGCATGAGCATAGCCAGGAATGTCTACAGGCAAGAGTGGGATCTGTTCTGCTAAAAATCAGAAACAGTCATAATGTTAAATATGATACACTTAAAAGCTAGCAGGGAGAGCCTAAAAATATATCAGTCAGGAAATTATTGCTTTTAAATCCCTCACACAGAATTACTTGCTCATTAAGCACCACATGTACAGAACATTTTACAATATTTGAGGGAGAAAAAGAAACAGGGCCTGACAAAACTTTCAGCCTACTGAGGTCAAAACAATGACTTGCAGCCCTGGGATATTCACCCACGAAAGCTCATGCTCCAAAACATCTGTTAGTCTATAAGGTGCCACAGGATTCTTTGCTGCTTTTACAGATCCAGACTAACACGGCTACCCCTCTGATACTAAAAAACAGGGTATACTCTGAATTTTTTTATTTTTCCTGTTGATAAAATTCTACTGAAGGATTATTTTGTTTTGGTTTACATGAGGGTATCCAACCTGTGGCCATTTGTGTGTTAAATAGAAAATCTGCATTTGATTATGAACTGAAAATGTGCTCCCTGGGCTGTAAGTTTCAACTGAAGTGATTGAATAAGTTGCCACTACACTGAGGAGATAGGATCACTGCCATTCCAGCTGCCCTACCAGCTCCCCTGCAGCCCGTGATGTAGTTCTGGTGTGAGACTGGAGTTTTCCTCCCCATTTACAGCTACCTAGCAGCTCCTCTAAGCAGTTCTGGCTACTTCACTGCTTGCCTCCCAATGCTGGGCTGTGGGTGACACAGACAGAGCTGAAAAGCAGAAATATGCCTCAGTTAAAAGAGAAGTTGAGACTTCTGAACCATATACAGTTCCTTGATTCTCAGCTACAAGGCTGGACAACTTCCATAAGCTGGTTACACTGCCTAAGAGACCCTATGCTACCTTGGGATAACCAGTTGGTTTCCACACCAACAACTCCCTCTCCCCACTTGAGCCACCCCTATGCCAAGAGTTGGGGAAGGAGGTGTAGAAACCAAATACACTGACACTACACCCAATGGAGACTCCTCCCACGCAGAAGGAATCATAGGTATTTCTGCTACCTATGTACCACGAGGGCTGACTTTAGGCCGATTCCCCTGATTCCCGTGAATCGGGCCCCACAAGGTAAGGCCCCAGAAGACGACTGCTGCCAAGGAAGGACCCTACGCTGAAGTGCTGCCAGAAACAGCGGCAACTGAGTGAGCTGCTGCTGCTATTTTCGGCGGCAGCTCAACCACTACCGCTGTCTTCGGTGGCATTTCAGTAGCATCTCTATCGAATCAGGCCCCACACGTCCTAAAGCCAGCCCTGACCAGCATAGTGGTGAGAACGTAGCAGAGTGGAATCTGTCTCAAAACCCTAACTGAGCTGGAACTTTTTTGAAATAATCAGTTTGATGCTTATGTTGAAGATGCTGGACAACAGGTTTACCAAGCTATAATTATTTTATTTGATTTTGTTAAGTATTAAGAGCCTAGATCTTTTCCCTGGCAGATTCATCATCAAACCCAAATTTATGGCCACTATTTTTCCCTCACTTAACTCTTGACCATTCCCTAACAGCGACCAATTTCCTAGAATCTAAGGGCTTGTCTACATAAACTATCCCCGTACAGTATGAATTTAAAGTGCTGTATTATACTAATCTACTGACCTGTGTGGACACTCTTAGGCTTGGTCTACACTACAAAGTTAGGTCAACGTTAGCCGCCTTGCATCAACGTAATTTGCATGTGGCTACCTTAAATTTGTCTCCCACCCATGTGAGCGGCCCATTACAGCAATGCAGTAACACCACTTCACCAGTGTTGAGCCAGGATTTATGTACTGAGGTCGAAGCAGCGTGAGTATAAAAAACGTGTTACTTATGTCAACCCTAACAGTTCTCCCGCAATCCTTTAACACTGACCTCTCTGTTCATAATTGCGAATCCACTGCCAGAGGTCACTCAGACCAGAAGCCCTATCCCCCATTTTAAAACCCTGTATGTTTTTAAAATGGCTTTTCCTGATTGTTCATCTTGGTGAGCACCCACTAGCAGCTCTCCATTGTTGTGACACTCTGGCCTAGAGTAGACAGGAAATATTGGATCTCCTGGGCCTGTGGAGAGAAGAGGCTGTGCAGGCACAGCTACGAACCAGCCGTAAAATTTGGACATCTACGAGCAGATTGCACAAGGGATGTAGGAGAAGCCTGAGAGGAATCAGCAGCAGTGTTGTCTGAAAGTGAAGGAACTGCAGCAAGCACATCAGAAAGGCAGGGAGGCCAACAGTCAATCTGCTGCCAAGCTGCAGATATGGGGCTTTTACAAAGCTGTATGCCATATTTGTCTTAAGACACACACACTCCACTACCCTGAAGACCACCATTTACACTGCCGACGAGCCAAAGTCACAGGCCTCTGCCTTGAATAGCAAGGATGAGGGTGTGGTGGTGGAGGAGGGACATGTGACCAGGCAATCCAGGAAGCCAGGCCCTGTTTGAGACTTTACTGCAATTCAGTCAGTCAAGCAAAGGCTAGCCTGATGCAAGAGAAATAACCCTGGGTAAGTGTCTAAAAGTATTTACCAGTACAATGATGTACTGATGGCACCCCCAACTTAGCACTACACAACTACTGACTTTTCATCAATTTACTTGTACTACAGAGACAGTGGTATGACAATGAGCAGCACAGTTGTTAACTGTTTTTCATTCCCCTGTAGAATTGGGCAGGGGAGGTCAAACAGAGCATTTCGTTTATGTGCACAGGGATATCCCTTGAATCCCCCTGAAAGATCTCAATGAAACTTTTACAGAGGTATTCTGCAATCCTCTCCCAAAGTTTTCAAAGGATGGCATCTTTATTTCATCCTCCATGGTAGAACACTTTCCCATGCCAGTTCACAAGTACTGCAGTGGTGCTTGCTGAAGTTAACAGACTACTAGCACATGGGCCCAGGCAGCTTCAGAATCCAGCAGCAGCTGTGCTCTCTGTGCCTTTGTTACTCTCAAGAGTATCAGCTAAAATTACCACCGCCTGTGGAAAATGGTGCCAGTATTCAGTGCCTTTGCCCTATATGCATTGTTTCATGCAACCAATCAATTCCCTTCTCATTTCCCTCACCCCTAGCCAGAACTCTCATCATGGCTGATGCTGTGAGTAGTGCCGTGCATAAGCACTCTGAAGCAGAAGTGTCAATAAGCATGTCTTGTTTAAAACTTATGGAGAGCAAGGAACAGTTCTGAATCTTAACTTCTGCTTTCTGATATGACTACATTGACAATGATACCTCTGTGTATTTTATCTGTAGCTTCTGTAGTTGTGGCCCTGAGAGTGTTCCCTCCCACATCTATGGAACACTTGATCCAAACAAGGAGAAAGATGAAGACTTGAGATAATAGGTTCAATGAGGTCCTGCAAGCCAGGGCTGCATAAGACCGTGAGCAGTGAGGGCCTGGAGGGTGAACACTGCACACAGCCTGGAGAAGGAAAGAGTGAGCAGAAGGGCTCAAGAGTCCAGGTAAAAAAAGGAGAGGGAGATGCACCAGCACATAAGGGGGCTTTTCTGGCAGGAAACACACATACTACAGACTCTTGTGGGTCTACAGGTTCAATAATCTTGGGCTCGCCTCTTCTTGTAGTCCAGGGAGAACTCCATGGACAACTTCCCTACACCCTACTCAACATTCCAGAAGACATCAGAGGCTGCATCCCTTCCTCTACCACCCCTCACCGGACAACTACAGCTTCACATATGCTGACCTGAGAGAGCCACAGCTGCTCTATGCGTAGATAAAATGGACGTGAATTTTCTTTCCCCTTCTTAAACTCTCTTCCAAATGTATTACGTTTTTAATGTATTTGCTTTTAACTAGCACAGAATTTTTTTGCGGTGTTTTCATTACTCAATAAAATGCTGTTGTTTGGAAAACAATTCATCTTTATTAGTTCCAAACATATGCTGCAGAGTTCCCAGCAGTACTGAAAGCATGCCCTTACTTATTATTGTACAACGTGATGCAACTCATAGGATTAATGAAAAAAAGTACAACGTAATAATAATAAATGAATAGCAAGCACCACAAAATTAAATAGGTGCACTGTCAGTGTTAGATTCGTAGATGTACACCAAGCACCACACAATTCCTAACAGGACCCAAAACAGCAGGTCCTGGTACAGCACAGTCCACCGCAATGCACTATTGTGGCTCACTGTTAAAGTGCTCTTTCAAAGCATCTGGGAGCAGTATAGCTCCATGTTGAGCTCTTCTAATAGCGCTTGCATCTGGTTGTTCAAACTCAGCAGATGCTGCTCTACCTCCATCCTTTATCCCAGTGGCATCTTTTCCTCCTTTGCTTCACAGATATTATGCAGGACACAGCAGGCAGCTATAACCACTGGGATGTGCCCGCCTCCGCCTTCAATCTTGTGAGTAAACTTGCCAGAAATCCCATCAATCTACCAAAAGCACATTCAACCGTCATTTTTCCCCTGCTGAACTAGTAGCTGAATCTCTCCTTGGTGCTGTTGAAGTGGTCAGTGTATGGCTTCATGAGCCAGGGAGCAAGGGCTAGGCTGGGTCCTCCAGGATCACTTCTGGCATTTCAACATTGCCAGTGGTAATATGCCAGTCAGGAAAGAAAATCCCTGCTTACAGATTTCTCAACAATCCTGTGTTCTTAAAGATGAAAAAGCCATGCACCTTCCCTGACCAGCCAACACTGATATTGGTGAAGCGTCCCCAGTGATCCACCAATGCTTACATAACCACAGAAAAGTAGCCTTTTCTGTTGAGGTACTCAGTGGCAAGGCGGTCTGGTGCCAAAATAGGAATATGTACACTATTTACTGCCCCACTGCACAAATCCATCCATTTTGCCCTACACATTGCAGAGAGTTACAGTATTGCATAGCAAGAGAGTATTACTGGTCCTGCCTACTTGCATGACAACACCCCTCACAATGGATTTTCCAACTCCAAAATGACTTCTCACTAACTGGTAGCAATCCAGGTTTTCAGCCTTACACAGTGCAATCAACACTTGCTTTTCCACTGATAGTGCAGTTCTCATTCTGGTGTTCCTGTGCTTGAGGACTGGATTGAGCTCACCACACATATTCAGGAATGTGGCTTATCCCAAAATTCTGCAGCCACCGTTCATCATCCCAAGCATGTATTACGGTGTGATCTCACAAGTCACTGCTCGTTTCTCAGGCCCAGATGCAGCACTCCACCACTTGCAGCTGCTCTGTGAATGCCACCAACAATCTTGAATTAGTTCTCACTATGTCCTGCAGCAATTTGTCCTCCACAAAACCATCATGTTCTCCACTGATTCAGTTATTTTTGAGGCTTTGCAAATACTAGAGGATCTTGCATCCTGTGCTTGCAACGCTTATGACAACAGCACAGAGCTATGCAGGCGCCTTGCATCTGTCAGAGACAGCAGATGACAAGTCCTGCACAGGTTCATGGGATTTTTTAAAAAGGTGCAAAAATTATGGGATATAGATAACATTATGAGATAGAGAAAGTTGCACGCTGGGAAGTGGACCCTTTGCTCCCAGTCAGCCCACGTGACTTGTTTCTGCCCCACCATACATTCCCAATCCTTTCCAAAAGACCTCGTCTGGACAGTGGCAAGTTGCACACTTGGATACCAACTCAGGGTGCACTGCATTGTGCATCAACACACGCACTCATGGTGAGCACATGCAGCACGGATGCAAGGAGCCAAGTATTCACATGCACAATATACTAACTGCAGCAGCTTTATGCCGACGTAATTTGCAGCAGCCAAAGTTGGAGGTGTAGACATGCCCTTACTCCAATATGAGAAGCCTTTTTCTAGTTAGCTTGTGTTGCTTATACCAAAATAAAAGTGTCCATGCAGGGAGTTATAGCCATATACCTATAATGGTATAACTTCCTATGTAGACAAGCCCAAAGACTGCTCCATCCTTCTATGATTTTCCCATCTGGGAATTCAAAGAACAGTGAAGCAAGTTTACTTACATCCCTATAGACCAATTGTTCCCACAACTGGAGAGTGGACATCTTGTTAATAGTGGATGCGTGGGATTTTTTTTAAAAACATGTCTAAGCAAGTTGCGCGCTAAACTCAATTTTGAAAATCCAATCCAGTATCTTTCAAGCTAGATAAATCTCTTGTCATCTTGAAGATCAAATTTGCAAGTTTTGCTCTTCTCTCTTTTAAGATGTCCTATAGCCACAGAACAATTACAATTTAAGCAACAGGACTGAGACAAGCTTCTGCCTCCGACTTAGAGTCACAAACAAGTATCTCTCTCCTCTGCAACAGGGGACCAATTTCAGAGGTGAGCACAGCACAACTTCTATGACCATTCAGCCCAGAGAATGTCAGCATGGAGCCAGATTATTTCTACCACAATTGACACTCAGTCATCTAGGAACTAGAGCGAAACCACCAACTAATTTAACAAATATCATTAGAAAGCCTGAAGTGACTACTTTCAATCACTGTTAACATGGTCCAGATTTAAATGAACATCTGTAGAGGCAGAAAGCTTTGTATCCTGTTGCCAGTTACCCAAAACAACCAATAACCCTGACATCATAATAGATCTTCCTCAGCCTTGGAACAGTGACCCTTTGAATGAAAGTGTTTTGTCAAGTTTTAAAAATTAATTATTTGCAGTTCCACAAACCTGGTAGCTGACAGCACAATTATTGTATCTCATGACAGAGGTTCTGAAGAGACTTCAGGTTGTGTGTTGGAAGGAGAACCTCTTTCTTTAAGATAAGAAACACAATACCTGTGCACCCCATGGACTGCTCACACAGTTCAATGCAGGACTGAGACCCCACATAGTTTTAAGATACCACACTGGAAACAACATAACATTTTCTTTAAGTTAATTTAATGAACAAAAAGTTTTTTAAAATAGATTTTAATAGGTGTCCACTTTTCAAAGATTTGATTGTGGGGTCTTAAAACAAGATACTGCAGTTACAAGTATTTTCCAGCTGCAATTCTAAAAGAGAAGGTGCATCTTCTATATTAGATATGCAATAGTGCAGTTATGTCTGCTATAGTATGCCATCTGTGTTTTCTAAAGAAATGTAGTGAATTCAGGTTTTTACAGACTCATTAAGTTATACAGGCATTCTACTAGACCAACAACAATCACTGGCTAGAGAAAAGCAATTCAACGAAGCAATTTCTGTTGTGTGCTACTTCCATAACAATAGTGTGATGTGTATGTGCTGCATTCTTGGGATTTTTACTGGACTGGCATTATGGTACTACAATACTAGATACTCAAGTGATTTGTATAAATCTGTAAGACGGGGATAACAATTTTTTCCTTAAGAGAAAAGGACATACATCTGTAACTTCTTTTTTTAAAAGTTAAAACAAATGTGTAAAGCATTAAGCAAACTGGCAAAAAAAAAATTTAAATAAGCACTATCAGATAATATTTTACTCACCTCCCAGAAACAGTCTGGTATGATATAGCATACCATTTCCAATTTATATAATTATTTGTTAGAACTACAAATATTTAAGTGTTATGTAATTTTCTGTAAAAGGAAGGATGCAAGATTTCTTATTTACTATCACTAATATTACTTAAAAAAGCCAAATGTATTTTCCTGTAGAATGGCTATCCAAAGGTTAATATTAGACTTATCATAAATATTTTACATACAAAAAAGTTACCCCCTCCAAAGACTTACATAACAACAGAAAATGACTTTAGGTTATCAGTATTTTTTAACAAAATTAAACCAAATGTCAGAATATCTAGTATATGAAAGCAATAGGCAAGTGTTTGTGCTAGTTTCCCCAATGAAACTCACGTGACCCTGTTAAATTAAAGATAACATAAGCAGTGTTATCACCACAGTGAATAAACTAATTTTGCTGCTGAGATCCAGAGATTTCTTTGCATTTAAATTAAAAACAAACAAACAAAGAAAAAAAGAGCCTACCGGAATCCTTGCTCCTTGATTGCAAAGGCTGGAGTCTCCAAAGGAAAGATCTCAGATTGGACAAACAATTCTCGTATTCGACGATCTATGACTTTTCCATACTGAGCTCCAGCATCGAGTATTACCACTGCCCCCTCATAGTGATATTGGCCATCCTGAACATCTCCAGCATTCTCCAGCTGCAAACATTATTGACATCACCACTTACTTTATCAAAACAGTTAGACTATTAGAGCAGAATCAGGACAACAAATCAAAGCAAGTCTCTTCAAAAAGAAAACTGATTGGAAAGTTAATTATTAAGGGCACAAATTCAGTCCCCAGGTGTGGAAAGTTCCTTAAACAAATTCTTTAAGATGTAAAATGTAACATTTACATTACATTAAAAAGGAAAAACATTTTAATGAAAAAGTCTTATTATAGACTATATACAGCAATACATGAAATAGCGGGATATAGGCAACCTTAACACCACACAGCAACCCAACCCATGTGTGTCATTTGCATGGATGACAATTTTATCAATGATTAATATAGGGTCCAGCCATTTTCTCCCCACCCACATCTGCTTACTCACCAGGCCAAGCCCTGGGGAAGAAAGGACACTTCTACCATATCTTTCCACTTATAAAGTGGTGCACATGACCTACCCACCAATACCATCATTCCAGCTTTTGGAGCAGTGGCATTTCAGAGAACATCAAAATAGTGTTTCATAAAAAGCCTAAAACAGAATATGGTCATTCTAACAGTGCATGAACTGAGCCCTATTAAAGAGGTACTGAACTGACAGCCCTAGAGACTGAAAGGATACCCCAAAGTCAGTAGCAATACAAGTTTTCCCATACCATCCCATTATGTATTCTCAACGCTGACTAGAAGTGACCAGCTATAGAAGGTGAAAAGTGTAGTTCACATTCTATGCTTATTCAGTCTGATCTATCTACTAAGCTTGCCAGATGTCACAATTCCAAAGTTGCCATTTTGATGCAACTTTCCAAACAGTTTTGTTTCAGGGGTAGTTTTTTTTGACACTTTAATTACACGTAGCTTAAGAAACCTGTTCCTTGTTGATTTTAGATTGGGAGAAGGAAGAACTGAAGCCTTTCAGTGTATTACTCACACAGACATTATCCAAAACTTCATTCAGACAGCAACCCTCCTTAACATTTTATGTTTTCATGTAAGTGCAAAGTTATACTATTGTAAAGTAATTATAAGATGAACCAATTACATAAATAGTAGCTGCAGAGTCATTCTGGGAGAAAAATACAGTAGAAGCTCAGACTTATGAACATCAGAGTTACGAATTGGCCAGTCAACAAACACCTCAGGCACCAGAAACCAAAAAAAGCAAATATTTACCGTATTGTGTTAAACTTAAACTACTAAAAAAAATAAAGGGAAAGTTTTAAAAAGATTTGACAAGGTAAGGAAAGTGTTTCTGTGCTTGTTTCATTTAAATTAAGATGGTTAAAAACAGCACTGTTCTTCTGCATAGTAAAATTTCAAAGCTGCACTAATGTTCAGCTGTAAACTTTCGAAAGAACCACTATAATGTTTTGTTCATAGTTACGAACATTTCAGAGTCATGAACAACATCCATTCCCAAGGTGTTTGTAACTCTGAGGTTCTACTGTACTTTGTGTATTGGGACCACTGCAATTCAGGATTATAATTGCAGTACAGTGACCTTCCCCATATAATGGTTTGATATACAGAGTATCCAACACGCATTACCAATACTACCTATTTATTACTGACATAATTTTTACTGATAATTAAGCAGAAGTGGCTTGTCAAGAGCAAGAGAGCTAAGCTACTTTGTTTCACAGGCCTGCAACAAACCTCAGAGAGAGAAAAGGGATCAAACACAGAGAAGGTATTAATATTATGTCCTCTTCCCGACATCAACAGCCTCCAAATAAGGGAGTCTGCCCTTCAACTCTACAGTCAGTGCTCCCACTTTGGGTACCAAAAGTTCCTCTCCTTCAGGTTCCACTTGGGATGGATTCCCCATGAGTGAAGATTCTATCTACTGTATTTTCCTTGTATTGTTACTGTGAGGTAAGAATGTTCTTCAACTTCTACGACAACACAACATTCCAAAGACAATTGAGATAAACACTGAAGCATCTTTTACTTGTAGTCTAGCTAGCCCTAAATTAGTGAAGAGCGGAATATGCACGGGAAGGTTGTAAGGTGACCATGGCTCAAGAATCTAGAGCTGTAAACGTTGCTGGTGGTTGCCTGAATTCCCCTGTAAAGACAGTAAGAAAAAGAAAAAAGCTAAGACCTTCTGTAGCATATTTCAAGGTTGGAGTCTGTCACTTAATTTCTCTCATTAATAAGAACACCAGTGGAATTAAAGTGGTAACTGCATCTCTGATAAGAAGCAACAAAGAGCCCTGTGGCACCTTATAGACTAACAGACGTATTGGAGCATGAGCTTTCATGGGTGAATACCCACTTCGTCGGATGCATGAGCTTTCGTGGGTGAATAACCACTTCGTCGGATGCATCCGACGAAGTGGGTATTCACCCACGATAGCTCATGCTCCAATACATCTGTTAGTCTATAAGGTGCCACAGGACTCTTCGCTGCTTTTACAGATCCAGACTAACACGGCTACCCCTCTGATACTGTGATAAGAAGCAGCTAGTAAGATGGTTTCTTAGTCTTGGGCCAGATAACTAAAGTTACATTATGTGTACATACTGTAGTGAGGCCGAGTGGCCTCCCTCCAAGCAGGAGAGCAAGGGTCCACTACACTCCCCTTGGTGGGCGGAGCCTAGCCTGCTCCACCCCCCCCCCCCACCAGAAGTGCCAGAGCAGGGCCAGATGTATAAGAGGAAGGCCCTGCAGCCCAGCTGGGGTGGAATCCCAGAGGAGAAGGATGCTCCTGCTGTATTCAGGAGGAGAACCTACTCTGGCTGTCTGATAGCCGCAGAAGTGGGAGACCCCGACGAGGGGCGGCCCAGACTACTGGCCGCAGTGTACCCCCAAAGAGCCTGACAAGCCCTGAAAGTGAGAGGTACCAAGCCCTGGGGAGGCAGGAAGTGGCCCAGGGGCAGCCATGGAGCAGCCGGCTGTGGAGTCAGGTGTGGTTCAGTTGGCGTGTTGCGGCTGGATCCCCGTTGACACAGGGGCAGCCAATCCTGCCTCTATCAGGACCCTGGGCTGGGACGCAATGGACTAGGGTGGACCTGCACCAACCCGGGGTGGTCAACTCCCTACACTGTGCAGGGCAGCTCCTGCTCTGAAGGAGGCGGCTACCTTACCAGCTCCCTTATAGACTGTTGCCTTGCTGGCTGCCTGAGCCCCAACCAGGCTAAAGCCAGCCTTGAGACTGGCTGTTTGCTGGCAGCCTGAGCCCCCTCAAGCCCAGGACCAAATCAGCTCCATAGACTGTGATCGCCTTGCTGGCGGCTGGAGCCCCGCCCGACCAAAGTCAACCCCCTTGTAGCTGGTGTTTAATTGCTGGCAGCTTGAGCCTCCTCAAGCCGAAGCTAAAGCCTGGCCATAACTGTCTGGTGCATGGTCCTATTGTGGGGCTGGGAACTATAGGACCTGGGGGCCTTGCTCTACCTCGGGTGGAGACAAGTACCCTAGACTGTTCTGCAGCTTCGTGCCTTGGCCAGACAAGCCCAAAGGCAATCTGAATAAGTGGCCTCCCTCTGAGAGGGAGAGCGAGGGTCCATTACACATACACACACAAATATATACACATACACCAGAATTTCCTTTCTTTATTGCATTTATGACTTAAAACTGTGGGTTTTTAAATTGATTAATGAAAAAGTAGGGTTTATTTGGGGTTTTTTGAAAACACTCCCCTATTCTGTGTGTTAGCTCATTAATAATCCAGCAGTAATGAAGTAGAAAGAAAAAGTCTAACATAAACTCTCGAAAAATGCTACTGTAGTCTTTTAGAAGAATCAGAGAATCAACTCTTATTTCTCAGGTCAATGAAGAGCCAATTGCTAAGAGCAGGTGGCCCCACAATTCATCCTTTAACAATAACTATCAAATTCCGAATAAGGTCAGATTGGGCCAACTATGACAATTGCCCTCCTAAATCCTCAATTTAAACACCAATACTATTTTAACTTATTTTGACAGGACACACGAAATACAAGAGAAAGATTATTAAGAGTTCATACACCAACATACAGTGCAAGAGAAAGTGTTGAAGACAACAGCTGTTGCTAGAAGAAGACAGATCTCTCCTAAACTCCATGAGTTCTCAAAGATAATTACTAATGGCTTGGAGATCTCTTCAGCCAGTTCCTTAAATATTCTAGGATGTATTTATCAGGCCCTGTTGACTTGAAGACGTCTAACTTGACTAAGTAGTTCTTAATTTGTTCTTTCCCTATTTTAGCCTTAGATCCTACACCATTTACACTGATATTCACTATGTTAGTCATCCAATCACTGCTAACCATTTTTGTGAAACCTGAAACAAAAAAGGCTTTTATTTAACACTGGTCATTGCTGCATTTTCTGTTATTGTCTTTCCCTCCTCACTGAATAATGGGCCTACCCTGTCCTTGGTGTTCCTCTTACTTTGAATGTGTTTGTAAGATGTTTTCTTGTTACTCTTTATGATCCTTGCTAGTTTAATCCTGTTTTTTGCCTTGGTCTTTTCAATTCTGTCCCTACATATTTCTGGGTTTTTTTTATAGTCATCCTTTGTCATGTGACCTATTTCCCACTTTTTGTATAACTCTTTTTGAGTTTCAGGTTGTTGACGATCTCCTGCTTAAGCCAGTGGTCTCTTACCATACTTCCTATTTTCCCCATGTGTTGGGATAGTTTGCTCTTGTGCCCTTACTAATGTCTCTTTAAAATCTACATTCTTAAATATGTTCCTGTAGTATTTCTATTTAATATATATTCAACAAAAAGAAATGCAGCTTTAGGCCCTTGACAGGTAATTCTGAATTCATTAAGCAACAGCACATTAGGTCTAATGGGTGCAAATCCAAGTTAGTCTAACTCACATATTAATCCTAAATATGGCACCATGACAGCAATGGGACTGCATGTGTGTTTAAGTTACGACAGAATCTTATTCATTGATTTACAGCTTGGCTAAAAATAAAAGCTCTCAAATACAAATTAGATAAAGGAAGCTTTAGTTAATAAAACAGAACGCGTTGTAACTTTTACTCAGAACAGAAAAGCATAGGGAGAGTGAAGAGGTATTACAGAGCAAAAATACAGCAACGCCTTTCCATCTCTCTTGGGATATTAAATATTTCTATTCAACTAATTTAAGTCACAAGAGTTCACATTAAATACCATGTCATATGTGAAAAATGCCCAGTTATCTGTGACTATCAGCCAAATAAGCCCATTGCACTAATACAAAATAGTCATCTTATGACTTGAATTTGCTGGCAATTTCACAGAGAAAAATCTAAGAATTCTGAATCTTAAGGCATTTAAAAGTTGAAATTCAAAATCAATATATTGAAATTACATTATCACCAGTTACAGCCCTGTGAAGTTTGATCTCCCTATCCAAACTGCCTTATATTAACTCTCTCAGCAGCCCCGAAATATTCTTTGTTCTATTACATTTTTAAAAATTGACCACAATATTAATTAAACGAGCCTTGCAAAAAACATGAATAGCTGCTTAAGTACATAAATATATCTAAAGATAAATTATAAATGTCCTATTCATCAACTTCTCTTAATTTCTGAATACTGTTCTAAAACCATAAATATACAAACACCCCCAACATAGTGTTAAGTGTGTAATGTTGAAGAGACATTTTATACATACACAACATTTTGCAAGACTTCTATTAACCCAGTTTTAAGTTTGTGCAGTACTCAAGAGCAAATCTGATTTTCTGAGTAGCTCAGACCAAAGAATTCATACTTGAATGCCTAAACTTTGACACCTGAATTTGTATTCAGGTGCATAAATAAGTTGCCTGACTAATGACAGGTGCTAACACCCACAGCTCCCATTGAAATCAGGGGCTTAAACAAGCCAAAACTGAGTTTTGGACGATCTTTTTCAAGCTAGTGTAGGTTTTATTTTGGTTAAGAAAGCTATAAAAATGTATTTGGATTTTTACAAAGTACAATAGAAGAGCACTGATCCAATGTTTTTGTCACCGTTTAAAATCTTTTAAAAATATACATAAATGAAACAAACCCAACAGTTACCCCAGATCAAATCAAATAACCTAGCAACAACATTAATACAACAAATTAATCAACCTCAAACTTACCTCCCCAGACCTAGGCCACCATTACCTAATCCCATGCTATAGTCATTTCCTCATAAACAAGGGTTAAAGGTGGGCCTTGCATAGGGTGACCAGATGTCCTGTTTTGGCTGAGAAAGACCTTAAAAAAGGCCCCTTTGGCAAAACTGGGCATTTGTCTCATTTGCTCTTGCCAAATGATCATCAGCCAGCAAGAGCAAACTGGACAAATGCCCAGTTTTGCCAAAAAACTGGGGTGTGACCCCTAGCTGTAGAATAGAGGAATGTGCAGGGGAGGGGAGCATGACAACGCCTTTTGGAGCTGTCTACAGCAGAAACTTTTGCTGCTTTATCTATACTGGTATAAAGTGGCAAAAATACTCAAACCTAGCATGGACACAGTTACACCATAGCTTATTCTGGTTTGGAAACTAAAATAAATGTCCCAGTATAAAGTACCTTTATAATGGCGTACCTGTGTCAGCAAAAAACTCACATCCTAACAAATACAGTTATACCCATAGAACGTAAGTATACAAATGTGAATCCATCAGTAGAGTCAAAACCAAGTAAAATGCATTTTGACTTAAGCTCTCTCATGTGTATTACTTGAGTACATTAATTATTGTCTGTAGCATGCTAAACTGAATATTATTTATTGCCAAAGTGTGGTCCTGAATCATTAGAAAAGGCATTCCAGTCATGAGACTCACACTCCCACCCCATTACTGCAAATACATAAGCCCTGATCTCCAAAGAACTCAACAGGGCTTGCACAGGCATCTTACACGGATCTGGCTGCAGGACTGTGACCAAAATTTTTAAAGCATTATGGGATTCCTCAGGATAAAAGTCACTATATAAATAAAAGGTATTAACAGAACTGTCTTGTTTTCTAATTAAGACAAAATAAAATTAAAGGATCAAAAAGAAGAAATAAGGTAACTTTAAATATATAGTGCTTGTGATAGCTCTAAAACACTTGGGGGAAAGAGTAAGCTAGTTGAAGGAGTTTAAAAATAAACTAGTTCAAAATAAAAAAATGGTAAATTTGAAGTAAAGCGCCTCTGAACTGGAACTGAGCTATAATGAAGTCATTGTGAATCTCCTGCCCTATACATCCTCAAGGCCTATCAGTAATAGAAACAGCAGAGGAGCCAGGCACATGCAGCTCTTTACAGGCAGAGGTTTGCGGCAGTACTGTACAGGGGCTCACAAGATCTGATAATTAATTCCAAATTCCTTCATAAAGATCATGGGCTATGAAATATCAGACACTTCCCCTCCCCATTAAGCCCCATGGATCACATACCATCCACTATATTCAATGTTTTCTGCTTTATTTCATAGATTTGTAGAGTTAAAGGCCAGAAGGGTCCAAGCATTTAATCTGGCCTTCCACATGCCACTAAAATGCAACCATAGATACCCCTGTCCTAAATCCAACAACACGCGCCTGACTAAAGCATAAATGCACTGCAAATTTAGGTTGGGCACTATCTACAAAAACTAGGAGAGCAAAGGGTACCCTTCCCCCAGGAGCTAGTAGGAGTATTATTCAGTCTGCTTGCTGTGCAAAGGGAACCGGAGCTTTTGGCTCAGAAAACTGAAGGGGGAAAAAAAAAAAAAAGACTTTTGTCCCCACTATGGGATTATCATTTGTACAAAGCTACTGAGCAGATACTGGGAAAGGTTGGAGCTGGGGAAACCTGTGCTCCTTTCCCCGTGGGGGGATGGAGACAGGAAAAGACCAGGACACTTGGGTGCCATGTCCTATGCAGCAATGGGACCCATGCCTCAAGCCAGCAATACGGGGAAAGCACTGGAGGAATGTGTGCTGTTTCCCCCATCCACTGAGTGGGGCACCCAGACTCCACCACACTCAGGTGGTGTGTGGGTGTGCAGCTGGCACCTTTACTGTTCTCACCCCAAATCCCTGGGCTGGACAGGGGAAAGGCTCCACGGCTGCCCACTTGCGCGGCTTCCCCCAACCTACAACTAACACACCGGGGGCGCCAGCGTTTCTCCTCCCCTTTACCCCCGCCCTCATGGGGCACCTGTGGGGGCAAGCAGCAGCAGCGATAATGCAAAGCCCCGGCCGGGGAGCACATGGACGCTGCACAGGGAGGCCACAGCCAAATGTCCCCTCCGCTGCCCCCCTTCCCGCAGCGGTGCCGCTGCCTGCGCTCGAGGTTGCGAGCACCAGGCACGACGCCCCATCCCCCGCTGCCTGTAACATGTGCCCTGGGCGGCGCTTCCTCCCGCTGCAGGGAGTCCGGCCGGGGACTCACATCAGGGCGGCAGCGAGCTCCCCGCGCAGGGGGTGGTCTAGCCGCGGGCGATCCTGGGCGGGAGAGGAGAAAGAGGGAGCCCGAGGAAGGGCCTGGGCGCGGAGTCCCGGCTCCCACCAACCGAGCGCACAAAGCACCCGGGAGGAGGCTGGCAGGCCCGGCGCGGGGAGTATCGTGGGGCAAGCGGCCGCGCGGCCCGGGCTGTCGGGGGAAGAGGGTAGCGCGCGCGCGCGCTCGCTCGCTCCGGGGCTCCCGCCACAGCACTCACCTTGGCGTCTCCATTGCACAGAGCCATGGAGCCGGCTGGGGACTGGCCGCCGCGCCGCACGGCCGGGGACGAGGAGAGGGCGCCCGGAGCACGGGGAGGCTGCCGAGGAGCCGCCACCGAGATGAGCTAATCCTGCCCGTGTGCGCCTCCGCTCCCCCTCTCCCGCCACTGGGAGGAGCCGGACCCGGCGCCGCCCCGCTCCCTCCTCCTGCCGCCTCCGGAGGGGGCAGGCGAGGCAGCCAGTTGAGCTCCTGCGGCTGGGGGGACTGAAGGGGAGAAGCGCGGAGTCCCTGGTTCGGCCCAACGGCTGCGGGGGGACGTTAACGGCTGGTTTGGGTTTAGCGGAACGACGGGCTGGCCGCGAGCGGCCTGTGGCCGGGGCACATCGTGGCTCCCAGCCTCGCGGCGTTCCCGCTAGCTCGGGTCCTGGGAGGCGCTGCCCTGGCACCGTAGCCCCTCAGCCCTCGTCCCCCTTTCCCTTGGCCCTTCCTCCTCCAGCCGCCTGCCTTTCTAGCAGGGGCGGCTCTAGCTTTTTTGCCGCCCCAAACACGGCAGGCTCAGGCTGCCTTTGGCCGCGCGCCTGCGGGAGGTCCCCGGTCCCAAACTGCCGCGGAATGCGCAGGCGGCGGACCTCTCGCAGGCAGCCGCCCCAGGCACGCTTGGAGCGCTGCTTTCTAGGCCTCATTGCAGAGGTTTCCCTTGCCCCTCAGTGTGGCCCCACCATCTGGGCTGACTGGCTTCATTAAACCCTCACGCCTGACCTGTAACTCAGCCCCTCTGCGTCTGATGAACCTGGATGCATCTCGCACCAAGTGCAAGTGATGGAGGCGCCATCTCACGCCAGATCCCTCTTGAAAGCTCAAGTAAAGGCGCAGGGGCCTCTGTCCCTCCAACTTGGACAGACCTAACTTAACCAGAGGTGAGTTGCAAACCAAAGGAGATTGACCACTCGAGGCCTGTCTGCGCCGGCTTTCACGCACGGAACAGCTGCAGAGCTGAGCTTCCCTGCAAGCAACTGGTAAATGCTCTGTTGTTGTGTTGCTGTTGCTGTATACAGCTAGATAACTTACAGGTAGGAAAGGGAAAAGAAGAGAGAATAACGAAACTGGGAACTGTTAGGTCCTGAGCGTGGCTTTTAATGGATTGTCTACAATTGTCTAGGCTGAGTGGAAGAGCTTGAGAGCCGCCAGGGAGAGAAACGATCACTTAAAACACATGTAAAAACAGAAAAGTGAAAGGACATAAAATAAATAAAACCTCTTGTCGTGTTTAAACATTTCAAAAGACACGTCAGATGTTAAGGGTCCCCCTGCAATCAGCAATATATAATGACAGTGTACCAAATTTCAAGGTGCAAAAAAACATAGAAACTAATGTTGTTAGTCAATTTAACAAGCATAAATATTCTATTTAAATATAAATTAGTTGGTGTGATGATAGCTATGTGATAACCTGCATTTATCATGGAACTTTGATTTCTCACTTACACTTAGCCCACAGAATACATTTCCCCTGCTGCTATTTCTAACATTCCAGAACTCTGAGGAACTTCCAAGAGCTGCTGTTTTCCTCCAAAATCAACCTATCACAAAAATATTACGTCCTTTTCCCTTGGAAATAAAAATTTCACTCAGTTCTTGGTAAAGGATGGGCAGTATTCAGTCCTGCAATGCTGATAGCTGCCCAGTATGGAACAGAAGAGCTCTATATACTTCAAAAGCATGTCTCTTTCACTAACAGAAGTTGGTCCAATAAAATATATTCCTTCACCCATCTTCTGTGTCTAATGTCCTGGGGCCAGCCTGGGTATAACAACACTGCAAACAAGTATGTTTCACACATTCTAGCACATATGGTCTGATACCTTTCAACCTATGAGTTCTAAAAGCAGAAACGGAGATTCTCAACTAAATCTCGCCAAAGAGTTTTTTTATGAAATGTTTTCTTTGTTGAAAAATGATTTTTGGAAGTTGCATTATGTGCTAAAAATGGTCAGCATTGTGAAAAGGGTTTTTTGTGTGAAAAATTGCTTTTTGATATTTTTCAAAGGTTTTTATAAATGTTTTGAAAAATATTTTTAAATAGTCATAAAAACTTAAAAACAAATGGATGCTCTATTTTAAACACTTTAAGAGGAAAGGAACTTTGACTTTTTTGGAGGGTGGGGAGGAGGGAATAAATTTTAATTTTCCAGCCATCTGTGTTTCCAACTTTCCAATGGATATGCAGTACTTGTTCTAGCCCATTCAGGAACCAAGGCCCCAATCCTACAAATACTTATGCACAAATTAGCCCCCACTGACTTCAGTAGGACTACTCAGGGCAGGAAAATTGTGCATAGTCAAAGTATTTGTAGAATCAGGGCCTTATTGTGTAATACTAATAGTAGAAAAACTATCTTAGGTTATTTATTTGTATTGTGGTAGTACTTAGGACTCGCATTCATGGTCCCAAGGCCCCCTGGTTGTAGATATAGTATGAACACTTTTTTGTGTAATGATGATATGCTGAATACATAATGCGTTATAAGGGTTTTATTGTCACTCATTTTGGATGACCTATATAACTCACCCTTTGCTTCACATCTTGTGAATAATATAGACATCCCTAATTCTTGTAATGCTTTTATACCATAACATCTTATCCACTCCCTTTGCCTCCAGTATTAGACATTAATGCTGCTTTTTCAGACATTTCAGAATAGATGTAATAGGCTCATTGGCTTCAGCCACACTACTCACAATGCATGAAGTTAAGCATATGCCTTTCAGCATTGGGGCCCAGGTGTGGAGGCAAGAATTCTATTGTCCGTGGACATCCAAGAAGTTCCTTAGACCACTATCATGTCTTATTGCTTAAGTAGTGCACTTACTAGCTGTGCATAAATTAAGATTGTTTTTCTATCTCAGGTTTTTCATGAAATTTACAGACTACTTGAGCTTTGCTATCATAATTGATGATGCCATCAGAACCTCCTCAATGGAATTACATCAACATTGTGCATATTTGGGGTATATTGTTCCTTATATTAATAGTAGTCTGTTCCTAATAACATTTGTAATTAGTATGCATTCTATAATTTATTTACTAGTAATTGAATACTAATTACAAAGCCTATTAATTATAGATTCTAGCATTGTATGTGCTTTTGACTCTCTATTTCTAAATTTGCTAAATATTTTTTTTTATGATGCAACAATTGTATCTCAATTCTAGCTCCCCCAAAAAACTTCAAAGTCAATTTTCTCAAGCCCCCTGCATTGAGGTCTGAACCAGAGTTGTGGAACAAAAGGTATTTCCACACATTGCACAGACACTGCAACTTTTGTGCACACTCAGCAATGTGGGTTACTTATGTTCCTTGCACAACTAATCTACATGGACAACTATGTGAGTACTCCTGGGCTGCCCAAAGCTATGATAGAAATTTAATACAGGCAGTGTTGCCAATTCACACAATTTTATCATCTGTCGTCTTGTAGTTGGTGCCATTCTAAACTTTCCAGCTTCTGGAATAATTTGATTACATGAGAATCTCAGCATTCAATTAAAATAAATAAATACAAATCTAGCCCTCATAATTGTGAAGAATAGTTTGAAAACATGATATATAGAGAAAAATATAAAGAATCCAAAAATATTGTTTTAAATCTAATGATTTTAAAGCCAATAGTTACATTTGACTCTGGCTTATGATTTTTGAACATGAGGTTGACACTAATATGTTAATTTGAGCCCATTTTGAGAGTAAAAGTAAAGAGGCAGACTTTGGTACTTTAATCAATAGACAATTTTTCTGGGAATCTCTTTATTAAATATCCCTTTAGAAAAGGACTTTCCCCAGTCATTTGTGTACCAGTGAAAGTTCTTATAATGAAAAATACTTGAGGAAATTAACTGGATCAAAATAGTTACTATTGTTACCTCTCTAAACATACTTAGAAATCTCATTGGAACTTTATCATACAAATTTTAAGAAAGAGAATCATGGTTACAAATCAGATTAGACGGGGAAGCCATGAAACCTCAAGTTAAAGTATAAATTAGAATTAGCCTGCTTTTCTAACAGAATGCAAATAATGTCATAGATTCCAGTAAAGTTTTGTTATAAGGATCATAATATAAGTTTATTTTACACTAAACATTTTAATCGGGTCACACCAGCCAAAAATATCTTTCAAGAAGTCCACAGAATTTAAAAATGGGAGAAGAACTGATCTCAAAGTGGCAGTAGTAATCAGAGAGAAATAAGAGAGAAAATGTGTTTGTGACAGTTCTCTTAACATAACGGTATAAATAGAGACATACAGATAGAACAATAGGACAGACCTGCTGACTTTAGTGCTAAAGTTGTTACTGGTTTTTACTTCTGTTACTGCTGCAGAGTGAACACTGCTAAGCAAGGATGAGCTAGATTATATTTCTTACTGTTCATCATCAACAGAATTGTTTACTAAATTCCAGTAGGTTACTCTTTTTCATACTGAGGAAGATGTTTAACACCATCCCAGAGAGAAGATTTAATTACTTTTAATCTTTAGAGATTGGGGGGTAAAATCCTGACCTCACTGAAGTCAATTGGAGTTTTGCTATTGCCTTCACTGGGGGCAGGATTTTACTGGTGTACTGATTAGAAGCCCGACCCTAGAGGTGCTTATTAGCTACAGCTCCCATTACTAGTTGCAGCAGCCCAGCACCTCTTGGGGCCCAGGCTACAGACCACATGACTAAGCCAGAGCAAAGCAAAGAGAGCAAGACCTTTTCCGTGTTGTGCATACAAACCATGTAGTTCCATCTTTTACTCACTAGAAGTGCCTAGTTGTCTTTTTTTTTTTTTCCCTTGTATTCATTACATGGAGGTAATAAATCTTTTCCCTCAAGGACTCTCTTCAAGGAGTAAGTTATCTTTTATAATTTGCTGAAGTTATTTTTTTCAAATGTTTCATGTTAAATATTTCTTTATTCTGATAATTTCCTTTATATTTAAAGTCCCTCCAGTTAGGGGCTCTGTGGGCTTTATGGGGACCAAAAGCCAGTTTTGCCTAGGAAGTTTGAAAAATGTGTTAAGTTATCCCTACATATGAACCAACCCAGGGCACTGATAGCCTTGAAAATATAAGTAGATATAAAATTATCAAGAGGATTGATATCCACTTTAGATATTCAAATCACAGCTTCGATTGACTTCAGTTGCAGCTGTGAGTGCTCAACACTTCTGCCTGTCAGACCCAAGGGATATCAGGTTGGGCCCCCAGAAAATGAGGAACACACAGTGTGACAGTCTCTATCTCTATGTTCACCCTTTTTACAAGACTATGATAAATTTTGTACAAAATGTACCTTGTGAGGAGGTATCATTTAAAAACTCATAATTTGCTGATCATTATTGTCCTGGTGAAATGTGTAGCAACGTTGTATGTAAAGTTATAAAATTCTACTGGCCTGACATTGCTGAGATGTGTTCCAAGTTTAGAAAAGCAGGCACAAACCAGTTCAACAAAATAAAATGGACTGTCACCTGGTTAAGCATCCATTCTTTGGCAAGAAAAAGGGTGTGAGCGAGAAATCTATTTTTTGGCAAAGAAACAGCTAGAGGTTCCCATCACCACAGACTTGCTGTCTCCTGAACGTCAGCTGGCGATGATTTTCAAACTATACAAAAGGGAAACAGATGCTGCAAAAGTGCTGTCCCTTCATCTCTACTCATGGCATCCACAACACTTGAAGAACACAAGAAGCATAATTGGACTGGAGTGGGATCCTGGCAGAAGGAATTCAGCCATTAACAGTACTCAAACATGGTGAGAGAGACTTTTGCTTTGAAATCACTTAGCTTATTAAGTTAGGTGTTAGTTGTGTTTTACCTTTTATTTCTTTTGAAACCAATTCTGACATTTATGTTTCTTTACTTGTAATCACTTAAAATCTATCTGTAGTTAATAAACTTGTTTCTTTGTTTTATCTAAACCAGTGTGCTTTGATAGAATTTCCCAAACACTTCAATTTGAGATAAAAGGATTTGTGCATATTATTAATAAAATGACAGACTTTATATGAGCTTGTATTGTCCAGGAGAGGGCTGGGCAGTACAAGATGCACATTTCTGGGGGGAAAGCCTGTGGCTGGGAATTTGTTGGTGTTGCTCTGCAGCGTAATACAAGAGTGGTTGGTCATAGCACTCATAAAGTATAGTTGGAAATAATTTACATGATGGAGGCTGTTTGTGAGCTGACCAAGAGTGATAACTCTCACAGCGAAGCAATGCAGAAGGCACTCCAGATTGGAGAACTGAGGAGACACAGCTGTTCAACAGTCCAGATTGCATCCTGGGAAATGTCACACACACTTAGCAAGCCACTGTCATATTTTAACTTAAATAACTTGCCTACCTTCACATAGGAACTCTATGGCAAAGTCAGGGATGGAATCTAGTTCTCCAGAGTAGCAGTCTAAGACCATTCTTTCTCTTCCATCAATCCACTGCCACATTTATTACATACATGCCTTTCAACTTCTGCAACAAATAAGGCAGTGATCTTACAGACAACAGTCTCTTGCTGCACACAACCTTGCTCCAGTCCCAGAGCAGGTACATCCCATGCACTAAAGGAGACGGTCCTATGCAAAAAATTGTATGTGATCATAGAATTAAAGAGCATGTCCTAATGCACGCACAAGGCAACCTTAATTCTGGCATTTCCTAGCTTTTGACTAAGAAGTGCTCTGTGTAAGCTCAGAAGCTTGTCTCTGTGACCTACAGAAGTTGACCCAATAAAAGATATTACCCACCTTGTCTCTCTAATAACCTTAATGTTCTTTTAATTTAGCTTTGTGTGTAATTTTCTAGGCTTTTAACAAAGAAAGAATTTGTTTTTTCAGCTATCATGTGGCATCACAGTGCCAACCGCAAAGTTATCAGCAAGGTTGGAACGATTAGATCAGAGGTCTCAAACATGTGGCCTGTGGAGTTATTTGCTGTGGCCTGCCAAGTTCCCCCCACCCCCCTGCATTATTTCTTGTGGCCGCCAAGCTCCACTCACCTGTCGCCCAATCTCCTGCAGCGCACCGTGTCCCGGCTCCTCTGCCTACCTCCAGGCACTTCCCACTGCCAAACAGCTGTTTGGTGGCACTTAGCGCTTTCCAGGAGAGAAAGGAGTACTGCATGCGGAGAATTGCATGCTCAGGGGAGGAGGCAGAGAAGAGGTGGGGCAGGGCAGGGGTGGGGATTTGGGGAAGGGGTTGGAATGAGGGTAGGGAAGGTGGGAAGAGGCAGGGCAGGGGCAGGGCCTCATGGAAGGGGTGAGTCGGGGCAAGGCCTGGAGCAGCGTGGGGGGGGTTGTTAGTGGGCAATGTACTAGTCCTCACGTGGCCCCCGTCATTTGAATTTGAGATCCCTGGTTTAGACCTCTGCCAGTTGACCTAGAGGAAAAACTGACAGCAATAGCAGGATATCATCATCTATGTCGGGTGGTGAACCTGTCACTCCAGAGTCACGTGCAGTTCTTCAGAAGTTAATATGCGGCTCCTTGTATAGGCACTGACTCCGGGGCTGCAGCTACAGGTGCCAACTTTCCAGTGTGCCAGGGGGTGCTCACTGCTCAATCCCTGGCTCTGCCACAGGACCTGCCCCCACTTCATGCCTTCCTGTGCCCTCCCCGGAGCCTGCCATGCCCTTGGTCCTCCCCCTCCCTCCCAGAGCCTCCTGCATGCCACAAAACAGCTGATTGGGAGGTGTAGGGAGGGGGAGGTGCTGATTGATGGGGCTACTGGTGGGTGGGAGGTGAGGAGAGCGCTGATGGGGGGCTGCTGGCATTTTACTCTTTAGTGCCCCTTCAAAATATAACATCTTATTTAAGGTTTCAGCTGAAATAATAGAAATGAAACATGGTTACTTGGGTACCAGATGCAATAAATAATTGGCTATATAAGAAACTCTTGTTTTAGCTAAGGTCTTATAAATGGCAATGACTGGGTATAAAAAACTAAACTGTTAAAGGGTTCATTCTAACACCTGCCTGACTAATCAATTGGCTCTACATTGGGTCTAAGCACCCCTGATTTAGCCTGTTTGTAAGTCTCTTGATCAAATACTTATACATGTTTTGTTGCTGTTTGGATGTAATAAATTACTTATTATTTAGGCCTTTTAGACATGTTTAGATCAGCTACTCAGACATTAAGGTAAGAAGGGACTTTCATGATGATCTTGTCTGGCCTCCTGCACATTGCAGGCTACAGAACCTCACCCACTCATTCCTGAAATAGACCCAGAAATTCTGGCTGAGTTACTGAAGTCCTCAAATCATAGTTTAAATACTTCAAGTTACAAAGAATTCACTATTTACACTAGTTTAAAAATGCAAGTGACCCATGTCCCAGAGCAAAAAGGAAGGCAAAAAACCCGCAGGATCTCTGCCAATCTGACCCAGGGGAAAATTCATTCCTGACCCCAAACGTGGCAATCAGTTAGACCCTGAGCATGTGGGTAAGAGCCACCAGGCAGATACCTGGGAAAGAATTCTCTGTAGGAACATCGAGCCTCCCCATCTAGTGTCCTGTCTCCAACCATTGAGGATTTTTGCACTAGCAACTGCCAATCAGCCACATGTCATCATAGGTAGGCCTATCATACCATGCCCTCCATTAACTTTATCAAGCTCAGTCTTGAAGCCATTAGGTTTTTGCCCCCACTGCTTCCCTCGGAAGGCTGTTCCAGAACTATGTAAGTACCATTCAGCCTTTGGATTTAATAAAGGAATATATGGTTAAATTAGTGTCATGGTAATACCTGCACTAATAATGCCAACACTTGGGAATCGTCAGTTCCATTCCAAATTCTGGAAAGGGGTGTTCTCTATCCTCCTGTCCTAAGTTCTCTCTAACCTGTGTGGCCATGCAGCTGCCTATTAAGTCCCGCCAGCCCCAGCATGGATCTGCCTCAGACTTGCCGCTGCTGGGGGAGAGGTACCCCTCTCCTGGCCTAACATGGACCGGCCCTAGACTTGCTGCGGCTGGGGAAGAGGAGCCCCTTCCTTGGCCCAGCCCCGCTGGAGCTGCTGCAGCCAGGGAGAGGCAGCTGTCTCCTGACTCCGAGCTGCTGCAGCGAGAGAGGGCTGTTGGGAATCCTCTCTCCCCACCGCACCCTGGGCAGCCTGCACCCCAAACTCCTCATTCCCAGCCCTGCCCCAGAGCTCGCACTGGCCCAAACCCCAACTCTCTGTCCCAGCCCTCATCCCCCCTCCTGCACCTTGAACCTCTCATCCCCAGCTCCACCCCAGAGTCTGCACCTCCAGCCAGAGCCCCCCCCATGCCAAACCTCAACCCTCTGCCCCAGCCCTGACCCCCCCCACACTCCAAACCCTTCAGCCCCACCTCCACTACATAAATTTTGTTATGTGCACCAATATGAAGGTGATGTGTCACACAACAGCAACTCCATATTGGTGCACATAACATTAATTCCGTACATGGATGTAAAAAATTAGAGGGAACACTTCTCCTGTCTGTCCTGCTTCCACAAGCTTGATAACTTCTGCCCCATTCGTGCCAACCTGGCTCTTCCCATCCCCTAGCTCCTTGTCCCAGATCCATTCTTTTTGTTTACCCAGTCTCAGTTTCCACTCGTGAAGCTTCTCATAATAACTTTTCCATCCCAGTTCCCTGTCTCCTTGTCTAGCCAGTTTCAGTCGTCCATCAGCCCTGGCTCCTCTTTCCTTTCATTGTCTCCCCCACCAACTGGTTCCTAGTCTTCCCTACCCCATTTTCTTTAGCGGCTCACAGTCTTCCCCGCAGTGGCTTCCAGTTCCAGTGTCCCCTTCCCATCCCAAGTTCAGTCTCCTTGCCCAACCAGTACCAGTCTCTTTTCTCAGCCAGACCCAGCTTCCTCTCGCCATCCAGCCACTGTCTCTTTGCTCAGCCAATCACAGTTTCCCACCATCACTTTGCTCCTGGTTCCAATCTCCTTGCCCAACCATCTTTGTTCGCAGTCTCTCCAGGCTCCTTGTCCCAATCTATTCTCCCCTATTCCCTGAGTCCAGCTGTTGTTCCCTTTGCTTTCAAATCAGTTGGCTTCCTCCTCCACACTGGGCACATAGCAGGGAAGTCATTAAGACCACTGGGGAGACAGGTTCCCTGTTCTTTGTTGCCGTGCCAGCCTTTCCTGGCTGGAGTTGTGAGGGGATGGAACGTGCTCAGTGAGCAGTGTTATCTGCTAAACTCCAAGGGTATGTCTACACTTCGAGACATTTCCATGCTAGTTCCGATTGAGCTAGTGCACTAAAAATAGAACGTAGCAACGTTGGTATGAAAGGCAGGAGGGGTTAGCCATCCTGAGCAGTACTTAGCATCTTGGATGGGAATGTACTCAGGATGGCTAGCCCCTCCTGCTGCCTGTTCCATCATGGCTATGCTCTGTTTTTAGTACACTAGCTCTATCAGAGCTAGCACAGGTATGTCTCTGAGCTGGGAACTGCAACATTCCAAGTTCAATGTGTAGAAGTAACCTAAGAAATCTCTACTGAAAATGTGAAAGAAAAATTCAGTTTGCAAAGGCTTATAACTTGAGCAAATTTGGACAGATTTTCCCAGGAACAACAAAAGGCACATTCCTGACACAAAGCCCTCTTTGCCAAATATAAAGCCTCAGCTATAAAATATGGGAATGCTAGAGCTTCTCAAAGTAAAAGTTTACAGATTGATTTATTTTTTTACATTGCAAAACAATGTATTTTTCCCTAGTCTCATTCTTGAAAACAGTTGAACCATTTTGGCTGAAGTTTAAAAATAGCTGCCTGAGTAGATACCATCATGGAAAACTTCAGCCTGAATAGCTAAAGTCTGGTAAAGTAGTAAGTAACTGAAAACGGATCTTATAATGGAAAGTTTCAAGGAACCTTAATAATAAGTTTCAGAGTGGTAGCCATATTAGTCTGTGTCAGCAAAAACAATGAGGAGTACTTGTGGCACCTAAGAGACTAACAAATTTATTTGGGCATAAGCTTTCATGGGCTACCTGCCTACTGTAATCTCCACTCCATGCATCTGATGAAGTGGGTTTTAGCCCACGAAAGCTTATGCCCAAATAAATTTGTTAGTCTCTTAGGTGCCACAAGTACTCTCCTTTTTTTTTTTTTTTAATAATAAGTGATGCTACTAGTCATATAATTTTGATTTCTATCACAGATTGATTAACTTGGGATAGCCATATCTTATGTGTTGTTTATCCGTTTATAGACGTTCCTAATACTATTCTATATGCCTTTTGAGGCTTCTAAAGAAACAATTAGAAATGGGTCACATATGGACCCATGGAGTAGGCATTTCAGATTATAAGATCCATTTAATAAAGAGGGAGAGCCTTCATTCACTGTATCTAGCTGCAAGACAAGATTTCTAGGAAGGACTGTATAATTAGTATGTAAGAGGAATTCTACTTTATAGTTATCACAAAATCTGGGCCACACCCTAGTGTTTATTATGATATTACAGTTTTGCTCAAAATGGGAGACAATTAATACTGAGCATTTATTTAAGTTACATTTGGAAACATTAACAAATTAATCTACTATGAACCCTGAGGTAGGTAAGTATTATTAACTCTGTGTTACTGACGGTGGGCCAGAGACCCAGATCTTCATTGAAATTAATGGAAGTTAGAAGCCTAAATACCTTTGAGGATCTGGGTCAGAGAGGTTAAGTGACTTTGCCAGATTAACAAAACAAGTCAGTGGTCGAATAAAGATTAGAACTCAGGAGTTTCTAGCTCCCCATCCTGTGCTCAAACTCCCTACAGCACGCTTCCCCTCAAGATATGACTCCATGGGCTGTGTTCTCAATGAATGGCAGTAGCAGGTCTTGATAGGTTTGCATAACTTTTTATTCATTAAATTGTTTCCATGTTACACCCTCTCCCAGAGATTCTTCCTTTTTGACTAGTTAACCTGACATCACAAATGTAGTTATTTTTAAATATCAGAAATATTTATCTTAGAACAAAGATTTCAAACATCCTTCTCCAATTTGATTTGGTTCAGCCATGGCTTCCCCTTGACATCTCTATATGAAATGTCTTTTTAGTTCTCAGGCTTATTTAATTGTCAGTTTAGTGATCTGCCTGCAGAATATTATTACTAAACTTCAATGACTGTTTAATAATACATCATTTTACTATATTATTATAAATTAGGTCTAGCTTATCTTCCCTTGCTTAATTGTAGCAATTTATCATGTGTGGGATGTTACATACTTTTGCTCATACTATTGTATATTGATCTAACATGTTTAAAGATGCTGTCCTGCTAGTTTTTTCTTGATCAGAGATCCTTAAAAATATAATTTTATAACTGTTTTTCCTGTTCCCCATACATGTCAATGTATTACAGATTTCTAACTTATTTCACAGTATGTGCATACTCTGGGAGCATTGTTCAGTATTGTTTATCTACCTTTTAATACTAGATATACTGAGTCATTCCAAATTACAAGGTTCTGATATAGTCAGTTTTCCATGTAGCTGCATGGTTGAAGGACTAGTGGGTGAAATTTTATCCGCGAAGAAATTCCTTATCTCCTATATTAAAAATGAGACACTGGAATACATTATATGAATTATATGAGTGATATTATTAGAAAGTATATGTGTATTCACATAATGGCGTTGCCAGCAGAGACTGGCAGTTCCCTTGCACTGCTTAAAGTACCCTTCTGACTACTTTTTTTTAGATCACTATCCAGTTCTTAACCAGACAGATTGCAATATGTCTGTGTTGGCTCATACAATTGAATTGTACACTACTTCTTTTTCATTGGTGTGCCCCCCAGTAGAAACCTGCTGTGGGGGCTCTAGAAATATTCATAGCCAGACTTTGCTTGGATGAAGAACCAGGTTCCCCATGTTCGATGTCAGCATCTGTGGTCACTGGCCTCCCCTTTGCATTTGGATTATCAAGATCAGGCAGCAACCAAGATAATGCCCTTAAGGGCCAAGTAGGATGTTTTCTGAATTCTACATTGGAGGGCTCCTTAAATACATCCAGGTTCTAGAAGCCAAATTTGACTTATTTGGTAAATTACAAAAATTCTGGGGTTTGTGCGCCCAGGAAGCTTATCTCTTCTACCAGTTCTGCTGTGCTCAAGAATGTTCCTGCTGGTGTTTGATTGAGACTTCCCCATAGCATGGAAAAACCTTGTGGGGTTGGACTTCCTTTCCCTAATCCTCATGCCCGCCTCCGCCACCCACCAGGGTTTGGCCCTATCCTGACAGTATTATAGAAGGTGATATCACTTCTCTGGAAGACCCCTATACCCCTATTTTTAAGGTGGTGCCAGGGAAGGCAAACACAATTCCTTGAAAAAGGGACAAGGCCAGCTACTTATCCCCAAACAATGGGATAAGTAAGGGACAGATAGGCAGGCAGAGGTAACCACAGCCACCATGGACCATGAGAAAACAGAGGCCTCAAGGGTGGGGTGGGGACTGCAGGATACTGAAGAAGCCAGGGCAGAGGAAGGCCTTGGACAGAGAGAAGCTGGGGCTGGGGGGTAGGTGCAGCTGCAGGAAGTGTTGGGGAGCCTTGAGGAAGGCTGGAGTAAGGATTAGAAGGTCTCTAGCTGTGGGAGGGGAGGGAAGCCCAGAATGGCGGAGTGGGAAGCTGAGGCTGGGGATATAGAGGGGGCGGAGGGGACCGGACAGCCCATGCGAGAGGAGGAAAGTCCCACTCGTAGCTGAGCGGACAAGATGCAGAGCTGCAATGGTTCCTAGAGAAGCCGGCGGGGGCGCTGCCGCAGACCTGAGAGTAGTTCCGGCAGACGGCCAGAGGCGGCGCTGCTCCGTGGCAGGGGGTGGAATGCAGATTACACAGAGCGGCCGCGTTAGACCCAAACGTCACCCGTCTCCCCACCAATGGCATGGGACCACGCCTGCTAGGCGCGGCGGACGCCAGATTTCCGCTCTTTTCCCCTCGGAGGAAGCTTTGTGCTGGCGAGTATTTCCAGGGGAGCCATTACAGGACGGACCCAACCGGGCGGGTAGCCGGAAGTAGTGCGCTGAAGCACATTGATAGCACCCAGCCGGAGGCTTGGTGGGCAGCAAGCTGCTGGCGCCGGACAGGAGCGGGGCGACTCCTCCGCGAAGATCCCTCGTGAGGCGAGAGGAGCCGTAAAGGGGAGCTACACGTCCCTCGCGCGGTAGTCGCTGACGGACCTCTTCCCCCCCGGCGGAGCGGTGACCCCCTCGCAGCGTATTCGCTTCCCGGCAAGGGGAAGAGCTGAACTTCCTTGTACCGTCTCGCCACAAAAGAGGTGACGCACGGAGTGAAAACTTGATTCCCCCCCCCCCCAAGCCCGGCGAGCAGAGGGCACTGAAACTCCCCTGCTCTGCGGTGGGGAAAGCTGAGCAGCCCCCTGCCTTGAAAGCCTGTGCCTGGAGTTGCGTATGCCCATCCCGCGCTGGCCTGCGGTGGGCAGAGCTGGGAACTTGCGTCCCAAGTGACTTGCAGTGCGCAGGAGCTGCTCGTTGCCACTGTAAGATTGTTGGGGATCAGTGGATCCCCTGTCCGAAAAAATTCCGGACTTCGTGTGCAACATGAGCCCAACCATCTCTTACAAGGACAGCAGCCGGCAGCGCCGGCCTGGCAGCTACCACCAGTCCATGGACATGGAGATCAAGCCTCCACCACCAGCTCTGTACATGGGTAATCACACTGAGAGACTAGGAGAAGATGACACAGAGGCACTGCTTCAGGAGCATAACTCAGCGTCCTACATGGTGCCCCGGGGATATCGGGCAGAACTGGGTAGTATCCTGCTCCTCCTTTTTCTCTATGTACTACAGGGTATCCCGCTGGGGTTGGCAGGCAGCATCCCACTCATCTTGCAGAGCAAGAATGCCAGCTATAAGGACCAGGCTTTTTTCAGCTTTGTCTTTTGGCCTTTCAGTCTGAAGCTGCTCTGGGCCCCATTGGTGGATGCAGTCTACTTCAAGAGCTTTGGCCGCCGGAAGTCCTGGCTTGTGCCCACTCAGTACATCCTGGGTTTTTTTATGATGTACCTGTCCACACAGGTAGACTTCCTGTTAGGCGATGTGGAGGGCAAGAGTCCTGATGTGGTGGCCCTCACCGTGACTTTCTTTTTGTTTGAGTTCCTGGCGGCCACACAAGACATTGCTGTGGATGGCTGGGCACTGACTATGTTGTCCCGGGAAAATGTTGGCTATGCTTCCACTTGTAACTCTGTTGGCCAAACAGCTGGTTATTTTTTGGGAAATGTCTTGTTCTTGGCCCTTGAATCTGCCTCTTTTTGTAACAAATATTTGCGGTTTCAACCTCAACCCAAAGGAATTGTTACCCTTTCAGGTATCATTTATACTATATTCAAATTCAAATCGTGATAGTGGTAATGAACTTTGGAACTATCGATCTCTGTTTGTTTGTTTTAAAGGTTTGAATGAATGTTATTCAGGTTGAAAATGACTGTTTGGTCTAGATGAAATGTGGAGTCTTAGTCTAGGTTCCAGTGGATAAATGAGTGTAAAGAGGCTGAGAGGGAAGGTCACTACCCCTTAAATTTAGAGGTCATCCTTCTAGCTCAGGTTTAAGGCATGCAGAATGTTTTGGGGAAACTTTGAAGTGTCGTTACCTGTGCTTTTATAAGTGTAGAGGAATTTCAGTTTTCAGAGCTGTCAGGTCAGCATTACTTTGAATTGTAAAGGTTCATTCTATTTAGATCAAAATAATTTAAGGCTATTTTGAGCTGATCCTCTTCTAGACAAACATAATCTTTTTCTTTCTTGTATGATTATAAATCATATTGCATTTGCGTGAACACTGTTGTTCTTTTTATGGTAACCCCAGAAATATAAATGTTAAGGACTAGATATGCTAAGACTTCTTCAAGTCATATTAGTGGAAATGTAAATAACGATATGTCTATATATATCTGTAAGACTCCTTCCTGCAAAACAGAGTATCCCTGAATCATGACATAACAGCCAGTGGTATTGTCAGTCACTAAGCTCTGTGTTTTTTGTTTTTAGGTATATGTAGGTTGTATTTATTATGTATGTTGCCTAGGAATTTCAGAAGTTATTAAAGCATAGATGTTTCGTATGTGCTTTGACAAGCTTGACCATTGGCAACTAAACTTTCCAAGGAAACTTGGAGGATCCGAATTGGGAACTGTTCCAGGTCACTAATCCAGTGTGGCCATAGTTGGTAGTGAACTGAAACTTTTAACATGGGTTGTCACTCTTCATTTGTCGCTATTTCACAAAAACAGCACTACATTTGGCATCCCATATGGCATCCCATATGGCAGCCTCAGCAGAGATGCTAAAGAACCTGAACTCTTCTCTTCCCTCTAGGGGTGGGTTTTCCAGTTAAGAGTTAACAGAGGTTTGTGCTGTCTGTGTTCTGTGGATAAATGGGGGATGTCAGGGTGTCGAGCTGGTTCCTTACCCAGGCACTAAAATTCTCATGGTCAGGGCCAGCTTTAGCAAGTGTGGGGCCCGATTCCTGGGGGAGCGGGGCATGTACTTATCGGGTGGCACTCCCAGTCTTCGGCAGCACTTCAGATTGCCGACTGGGAGAGCGGGGCTGCGGGGCCACCGAAGACCCAGTGGAGCTGACGGCCGCTGGGGTGAGTAAAAAAAATAAAATAAAAAGGCGCCTTGGGCACGGAGCCCGATTCCAGGGAATCAGGCGAATCGGCCTAAAGCTGGCCCTGCTCATGGTTATTTATTTATTTAAAGTTCATGAATGCTAATTTATATAGGAAAAATATATATAGTTATCATATAGTGACAGTACTGCTCTGGGTCTTTGCATACATGCCAACAGGCTTGTGTGTACACTTACCAAATGGAATTGCATTTCCATGGTTTGGCGCTCTATCGTTTTCCACCCTGCAGCTTCCTTGTTTCCCCAGTTCTGACACTTTCCTGGCTCCTTCCACCATGACTTTTTTGGCAGATTGTTCTCCTTCCATCAGTTGTTGGGTAAGGTTGTGTGCTCCTGCTTTGTTAAAGAGGTTCAGTTGTGCTCCACATACCCACATTGTTCAGGTCATCTTAGTTTACATGAAGCGTATTGTTTACAAAAGAGATATGTGACTATTACGGAAGCATTCATAAAGAAAATAACCAAACCTGTTGAACTTGTCCTTGAATGCTAAAGTGGATGATGGTGGGAGAGGCAAATTACCTGGATACACTTAATCATCAGCTAGGGAAATTTATATTTCTTAATGTTCAATCTCTCATCAAAATAAAATTTACACTAATTTAGGCTTATAAATAACATTTCTTTCATTAGCGTACTTACTTGGAAGTAATCAATGTCTTAAATGTTGGCACTAGCAAAAAACCGTAGTCATTTATTGGTTGGACATAATTTTAATGACTGTATAATAGGATTCATAAGGATGATTAGATTAATAACTGCTTCATTGCCTCAATATGTTTCACTGAACTTTATCATCATGGAATACTGTCACTGAGTGTAATTCATTTATATGCTCTCCTAAATACAGGCTTATTAGCCTTCAAGTGATATTTTTAAAAAGATTTTTCACATTTTGCCCCTCTCTGCATACTGATCAGCAGTGGACATTTTGGATGGAAAGATATGTTACTTTTACCAATTTAAATTTAAGCTTTCCCATCTTAATTAGCAGTTCATTGATTTTTGTTTGTTTCTGCATACTTTTCTTAGCTAAACTAATCACTGCTGCTGGTGCAAATTGACAGTATTGACTTGATTAGAAGCACGTGTATAAAAACAAAGATATTCCTAGATTACAGCTCTGAGCATTATCTCAATCCTAGTAAATTGGTCACTGCAGTAGCAACTCTCTGCCCTGTGGCACCTTTTTGCACTATTACCACAGTGCAGTTTTTGTACGTGCTGTCAAGTTGATGTGCATGCACAATGAAAACTTATGCTTTACATCATATAAAAAGATCATTTGAGGTCCCTATGTTTTTTTTCTTCTGGAGGAGGAGGAATCTAGGAAGTTGACTGACTAAATCAACAATGCAGGCTTGTCAAACCACATGGCCTTTTCTATTTTATTAAAATATTTGAAGCATTATGGAAGCAGGAAATACGAGAAAACAGTTTGTTACCTTTTTCTCTCCCCTCTGCCCCAGAAATGCTAAGAAGTGGTAAAGATGTGCTCTAAGTCCTTCATGCTGTGTACCAGCTAGCTATATGCCAGGGGCCTCTGTGGCCCTTGGAGTTGTCAGGAATCAGGAGGACATAAGGGTGACTTAAGACTGCCTTACCCTTTTCCCTGTCTATCCTACACCTCTGAGAGGCACAGTACAGAATATCATCCTAGGTGAATTAATTTACAGTACTTGATTGTTTTAATAATTCAGAAAGTTACCAATCTCTTCCTTCCTTCTAAAACAAAATCTATTAATATAATTCCCCCTCCAATGACAGTGCAAGTATTGTAGTATAGTAACTTTTTAATTGACTGTTTTGTACCATCTTTCATCTGTGGATCTTACACACTTTAAATTTTAAATCCTTGTGATATAGGTAAATATAATCCTTATTTTGTTGGTGTAGAAGTGAGGCACAGAGAAGTTATATTGTGTATCCTTGAGCTAATGTCAGTGATAGAACCAAGAATGACATTCAGAATTCTCATTTTCCCATTCTGTTCTCTAACCATTACACAGTGCTTTTTCCTTAAAGTATTTTGACATCTTCTGGGATGAAAGGCTGTATATACATTTAAAATTCCTTAAAAGATTATATTTTAGTTTCACTTTTACCCCAGACTCTTCTCCCTAACATGCTCACGGAACTAAGAAATATACAAAACATCCCTGTAATGACACCAGTTTGCCATTGTCCCTCCAGGTAAGAGGGAACAAACAATGGCAGATTTAGGAACATTTTATGTCAGTTTTAGGGGTTACATGAGTTTTATTGCTACTCATGATTGGTATGATTTGTAATTCCCATCTACTAAGGTATCTGTATATATTCTTGGAGAATAAGTCAGTTTCTCATATTGAGCTGCTAATTAACAAAATGTAGACAGTGATATATTTGAATTATGATGTGGCAATTTAATTTCAGATTTCCTATTTTTCTGGGGAGCTGTCTTCTTAATAACTACTACTTTAGTGGCCCTCTTGAAAAAGGAAAACAAGGAAGTAACACCATCAAAAGAAGAAACAAAAGGCATCACTGATACGTACAAACTGCTCTTCTCGATAGTAAGAATGCCAGCGGTTCTTACTTTCTGTATCCTGATTTTAACAGCAAAAGTGAGTAAATATACTTATGAATAATAATTGATAACATGTGGGCCATGTTTTCAAACTGTATTCACCTTTCATGGCAGAAAAGGGAATTTTTTTTTCACTGTTTACATGTGGCAAATTATCTAAAGTGTGTATAATTCACGTTTTTTAGTAGAGTTGTACAAAAGACTTGCATCTAAAGCTCCTGTTTTTAATGTTTTGATATAAATTAGGTACATTGTTTACAATATGTAAAGACATTTTTTAAAATTAGAATTGCAACACGATTTTCTTTGGGTTCTGTGTGAATTTCTGATCGTATCTCCAGTATATTGGCAAGGTTATTTCCTCTCATTTGGAATTCTAAAATATAACATGCAATTTGGAGAATACTTGGGTATTTGCGGGGTATTTGGAATTCTGTGGCACTGTAGATTTAATTTCTGTGGCAAACAAAATTGTGCAATGTAGGTTTCCCTAGTTTTATATGGATCGTCTTCATTGTTACCTGCATCATTCATATGACCAGGAAATTTGTTGCTGCTTTCAACTTTCTCAGTATGGCCTTGATACTACCATAAGCAGTGTGCAAGTGAAGAGTCCTCCCATGCAAAATTTGCAACAGGATTGGATCTATATTTGGAAATGAACTATGGAGGGAAAAAGGCAAATTGAAGTTCATTTTAAGGTCCAAACTGAGTATTAATATTTGGAGAAATGTAATTTGGATAGTCTAGCAAAGTTTGTCATTGGCTTTCAGGTTTTTATTCTCTTTATAACTTACATTGCAGGTTGGCTTCTCAGCAGCGGATGCAGTAACAGGACTTAAATTGGTGGAAGAAGGAGTACCTAAAGAACACTTAGCTCTACTAGCTGTTCCAATCGTACCTTTACAGATAATATTGCCTCTGATCATCAGCAAATACACAGCAGGTCCGCAGCCACTGAACACATTTTACAAAGCCATGCCTTTTAGGTAAAAAAGTAGATGATAGAAGATTTTTACTTTCCATGTTTATACAATGTTTTTGAATTGTATAGTCTGAATAAATAAAAATAATGTGAAGGTTGTACTTTTCAAACATACAGACATAAAGAAATAGGTAGGTTAAGAGTCTCATAGTAAACTTGCCCACATTTCAGGGCCCAATTTTTCCCTTCAATACATCTGCAATTTCTGTTGAAGCCAGTTAGTGTTGGGCATGTATATTTGAAAGCAGAATTGTGCTGCTTTTGCTTTAGGCAAAGATGTACATCTGACAGTACAGTGATATTCTTCCACCCTTACTCAAGTAGTACCTTACTCTGAAATTAGTTTCAGTAAATCAGTGGCTGTATTTGTATAGCAAGGTACTTTCAGTGTAAGGATGGCAAAATCTTGCCCATAACTAGTAATCCAAAATATTTCATCTGCTAAATCCTACTTGATATACTCATGCTAGTAATCCCATATACCTCATTGGGCTCAGTCGTGAGAATAAGGGAAACGGTTGTCAGCCTATTTATGCAGTATGGGTGCATCAAGGATGAGAAACTTAACATTTGCATTTTATGTCTCTTAAATGTCTAAAATGTCACACTGTAGTCTAGTTGTTAATACCTTTTTGCATTTTAGAAAAAGGGAATTAGATTCTGCTGATTTCGCTGTGTACGTCCATGGCTGCAGTACTGTCAAACAAATGGAACTCCACAGTGATACAACAGCACAAACCCTATCTATGCAACTGATATCAATATTGTGTATTTGTTGTGCAGTAATTCGATAAATAGCAAAATTTCAATTTTCTGCATATAAAATTCAGCCATTTTTTCAGGATATATATATGTACAAAAGTCTTATTCTTTTTTTTTTCTTGCAATTTAAAAAAGATCTCTTTTGCTCTTGAATAACTCAAAAGTGAGTAAATAGTGTTTGCTCCAAATTTAAAAAAACAGACAGATCCTTAGCTAAGTAGTGTGGTTGTTTTCACCCAAAAGAGAACTTTTCTGAAAGTAATGAGCATTTGAAAATGGAGAGGGTTATTTCTGGAGACTTTCCATAACCTTAGCTATACCATTCACTGCCAAGCAAAACTAGCTTAGTATGAAATGTTTACAACTTCAGTTGCTTTTTTATAATGTGTGTGTACAAACTGTTTTTAAAAATTCATTTGAACACACGTGTGTGTGTGTTCAAATGAATTTAAAAACAGTTTGTACACACACATTTTAATCATTTTAGGTATATTTTTTAAATAAGTTTTTTTTTTTCTTTTTTTTTTTTTTTTACTATAATCTTTCAGATAAATTGATTCATACCACTATTTTAAAAAACATCTTTGCTCACACATGAATGCTGTAGGTTTTGCAAGATATGCAGTGATTCATGCCCACATATTTAAATTCAGAAGCTAGAATTAAAGTCTGTTCCCTTTTGTTACAGGTTACTGATAGGCTTAGAATTTGCTCTTTTGGTTTGGTGGACTCCTAAAGTACAACATGAAGGAGGATTTCCTATCTATTACTATATTGTGGTGTTGCTGAGTTATGCTTTACATCAGGTAACAAGTTGCTACATTTTGTTGTCATAAAGATAGAATTTTTCTGCAGGGGGCATGAATGGACTATCTTTATAACTCAGTCTCTTGTAAAAATATAATTATCTGGCTTTGTCCTCATCTTAATTATACTGGCACTCTTATAATGGGAGATTGAAATAAAGTTATACAATGGAGTTAACTAATAAATAGGATTATGAGATGGAGTAAACCGAATAACCAAACCCATACAGTAGAACAGATCAGTCAGCCCGCTCATAGGATTTCTCTTTGCTCTAGTGTGGTGAATCAAAGATTTTATGCCACACTTTTATTCGCTAGATCAGCTTTTTTCCTCCAGAAATTATTTTTCTGAAAGTGAGCTAAAGAAACCCGTTTGAATGGGAGTCAGGGGAACCATTTGCCTTTGAGTCTGACCAACATGATGATCACATAGTTCCAAAAAAAAGTACACAGAAATTAATGTGAGATCCCTGCCCTAAAAAGCTTATGAAGTTGCATTTTGTTGACTGACTGACAGGAATAGCACAATGGGTTGAATACAAAGCCTGTTGACTTCAGTGTGCTTTGAAACGGGGCCAGTGTTTGTGAACTCTCTCTGAAATAATCTGACAACCCTGTATTTATTAAAGCATATTCAATTTGATCTATCATACCTGAAATCTATTTCAGATAATTCCAAAATATCTGAGGCTGGGTCTACATATGTCTGAGCCAAAGCAAATAGCAAGATTTCCTCCTGTTGTTGAATGCAGACAAATCCTGACCACAAAGTAACTTTTTTGTAGTGATTAATTGCACAGATCTCTAGAAGAAGAACTGCAATAATATAAAATAAATGTTACTGTATTTCAAGTAATTTGTTTTTAGATTAAAAATAATTGAATAAATTTTATTATTTTTCCCTCATCAGATTACATTGTACAGCATGTATGTTGCTATAATGGCTTTCAATGCCAAAGTTAGTGATCCATTGATTGGAGGAACATATATGACGCTTCTAAATACTGTGTCGAATCTGGGAGGAAACTGGCCCGCCACTGTAGCTCTTTGGCTTGTTGATCCACTTACAGTGAAAGAGTGTATAGGCGCACAGGAACAGAGTTGCGGAACTACAGCTGCTGCAGAAGTAAGTTTGGAAAGTGTGATGGTCTCCACTCTGATGTTGTCTAAATATTATAATAATGGTTTCTCTTACTGTGTCTTACACATTCAAAGGCCTTCAAAATGTCTCAGAGAATCATAGAAGATGAGGGTTGGAAGAGACCTCAGGAGGTCATCTAGTCCAACACCCTGCTCAAGGCAGGACCAACACCGACTAAATCATCCCAGCCAGGGCTTTGTCAAGCTTGGCCTTAAAAACCTCTAAGGATGGAGATTCCATCACCTCCCTAGGTAACTCATTCCAGTGCTTCACCATCCTCCTAGTGAAACAGTGTTTCCTAATATCCAACTCAAACCTTCCCCACCATTTCTCCTTGTTCAATCATTTGCCACCACTGAGAACAGCCTAGCTCCATCCTCTTTGGAACCCCCCTTCAGGTAGTTGAAGGTTGCTATCAAATCCCCCCTTGCTCTTCTGCAGACTAAATAAGCTCAGTTCCCTCAGCCTCTCCTCATAAGTCATGTTCCAGACCTCTAATCCTTTCCATTGCGCTCTGCTGGACTTACTCCAATTTGCCTGCATCCTTTCTGTAATGGGGGGCCCCCAAAACTGGACGCAGTACTCCAGATGTGGCCTCACCAGTGCTGAATAGAGGGGAATAATCACTTTCCTCAATCTGCTGGCTCCTACTAATGCAGCCCCAATATGTCGTTAGCCTTCTTGGCAACAAGTGCACGCTGCTGACTCATATCCAGCTTCTCATTCACTGTAATTCCCAGGTCCTTCCCTGCAAAACTGCTGCTTAGCCAGTAGCCTATAGCGATGCATGAGATTCTTCCGTCCTAAGTGCAGGATTCTGCACTTATTCTTGTTGATCGTCATCAGATTTCTTTTTCCCCAATCCTCCAATTTGTCTAGGTCACTCTTGACCCTTTCCCTACCCATGTCCAGTTGCTTTTTATATTAAACGTCCACGAATGTGAAGTTTTTTTTCCTACTGAATCTACTGTTCAGTTATTAAACACACACATATGGTCCTGTTGGAAAACTAAATCTTCAGGATGTTTACTTTTTTTCTTTATAGGTGTGGGGGAGGGGGACAAGACTTCTCAGGGATGCGGTGAAGGACTGGATTAATAGCAGGAGTAGAGAGGATGTGGTTGCATCCCTCAAGCCTGGATGGACCAGGATTTTTTACAGTTTGGAATGTTGTGATTAGGAACTTTATTTATTTTTTTTGGCAGGATATTCCCCCCACCCCCCTTATTTCTTTTCCCCTTTTTCCTCCTCAGTGGGTTTTCTGTTCTGTCACCTTCTGATTCTTTCTAATTGGCCTTTTTCTTTACTCCCCCGTTTTCGAACATCCCTTCTTCCTGACCATATGATGTTTCACTGCTTCTAGAGCAGTGAAACTGGCTCCACTCCCACTCTCTCTAATGCTCTCATGGATGTTCTGTAGAATAGAACGCGCTGTGCTACTGCACATAGAGTAGAGCAAAACAGCACAAGCACAACTTAAAAAAGAAATTTGAGGAAATGAGGACTTCAAATTCATGTCTTTGCTGAAGCAAGAAATAACTGGCATCTTATAACTCACTTTAGTCAAGCCCCTGGGTTTTTTAGCTCATGGCTCAAACTTCACCACAGAATGCTCTTATGTGTTTAGAATACTGTTTGGGCTGTAGAAGCACACCGACTGCACAAAGCATTCTAGGGATATAAATACTGGATCCAAACAATAGGTATGGAGCAAAGCAGGATTTCTTTGAACCAGAGCAACTCTCCGTTCTGGAAAAAACTGATTCCAGCTCTGAGAGATCTGAGATTCCTGGGTATACCTCTCGTCATTCCTGTTATTAATTAGATCTCCCATCCTCTTGCCCTCCTCCCTGAAGTAGCTGAGTGAATCTCTTCCTCCTCTAGTCTGTTTCCATGTCTCCCTCATTTGTATTGCTTCCTTTTACTTCCCTGACCACATGTTGCTAGTCTGGACAGCACTTTAGAGAAGGGAGCTTGCTTTCAGTACTTTCTCATTTCTGTTAAATGCATAGTAACTGCACTGAATTTGCTCTGTAAACCCTTTTTGGGGGAGGGAGAAAAGTGTTTTTAAAAAGGTATAAGGAAACGTGCCCAAGATGTGCTCCGTAGGCATAACCATAGATACCAACAATAGTTGTAGACAAAATGAATACATAATGTCTGCAGACAATATAATGAGAGGTCTGTAATACCGTATAATGCAAGAGTTTGACTTCTAAAAATGAGTCTAGGCTTCTGAAATACGAACATTTTTTTTTCATGGGCTTTGGAATACTGATTGCAATTTTTCCATCTATGCAATGCACAAGCTGGGCATAGTGGTCTTTGATGTTTTTTTGTTTGTTTTGATTACCAAATTGATCCCCAAGCCCCATATGCCCCCATTGTCAAAAGCACATGGGGAGAGAAGGTAATTTAATAAACTCTGCAGGGTTGTTGACCATCCAAGAGGAGGGAGTGAATAATGAAGTGGAATCCAAAGATCTGTGGATAATGAAGCCCCCAGCTGAGAAGATCATAGTTGTTGTTCATGGTTAGCTCACTGCCCCATAAAGAGGGATTCTCTGACTAAGGTTTCCCTCTGTGTTCCTCATACTTATGTTCACACTGAATGCCAGCCTATGGCTGCCCTCTGTGACCCTATTCTGGGGGAGGAAACACTGATAATTGTGGCAGGTGCTGCTGCTGGCAGCAGCACTGACTCTGCATGAGTCTTGGTATAGATAGTTTATTGTATTGGGAAGGATGTACCTTTTTGTGTGGCTCATCTTCTTGTTGTGGAAGAAGGGAAAGAATTGACAAGGATTTGTAGGGGATCTTAATGCATGTCAGTCTGTTAGCAAGAGTTAGGCCAGCTGTAACCCTTATGACGTGAAACATGTAGAAGCAAGGATACTGTGAGACAAGTAAGAAAGAACCGTGTGAGAAGTTATCACGACCTTGCCTAATAATCAAATGCGTAGACTGGCGCCCAGAAGCTGAGGAAAATAAGATAGCAGGATGGCCTATGCATAAACAAACTGCATCTGTTGCTCATTACTGTCTGTAATATTGCTTGCTATTGTCTGTAACAAAGGTATAAATGCTTACTGAAATTGTTTACCTGTTGAGAGACCTGTCCGGGACTGGGGCAACCCTGTGTCCTAGGGCACTCCCTCCCTCAATTACAATTGTTTGAGAATAATAAGTATTTGATTCTGCTGCACCCAAACGAAAAGCGAGAACTGCGTTTTTCTCCGACATTGTCCTGATTCCACTGTTTTTTCTTCTTGGCCAAGAAACTAATGGGTCTTTTTTTTGTGGGGGAGAGGGTATGGAAGGGGAAAAGGCAACTATGAAGGGTAACATAATTGGGTATATAAAATATAGTTAGATAACAGCAAAAGTCCTTTATCTATTTGAATGCTAAGTGCTTGTCTCACTGTAAAGAAATACTGGGCAAATGTTTCAATTGTTTAATAAATATGCTTGTTTCTCTCACAGCTCTGTACAAAACTTGGTGGCTCTTGTGTTACGACCCTGGATGGTTATTATGTAGAATCCATAATATGCGTTGCTCTGGGATTTGTCTGGTGGTTCCTTCTTGGGCCAAAACTTAAAAAGCTGCAAGATGAAGGACAATCTTCATGGAAATGCAAGAGGACCAACTGATGTAATTCAAATACTGGATGGAACTAGCAAGTTGTTAGAGCTTAGTTTTAGTGCAGAGACATTTCATACTTATTAAACAGGAGTATACATATTTTTAAAATGCCAAATGGTTGGGAAAACTAAGACCACTAAAAGTGGCATTTGTGTATGCAATACCATTTGCTCTATGTGACAATCTAGTTAAAGTCAGAAAAGTAATTCTCAAAAATGGCAAGTTTGTACTACACATTTATGTCCTCTAGCTTCAGAGTCACGGCTGCCTTTATCTGTTTAGACAAGCAACACTTAAATTGCAGTGCAGTAGCTATGGATGAGCAAACTGTTCCACATATATATATATATATATATATATATATCAAAATCAGCATTTTCAGCTAAGTTGTGTTCCCTTCTTTAAAAAAGTAAGTTAAGCAGAAACAATTTTGGCTTGATCGATTAACAAGTTGGCCTTGGGAGTGCTGTCATTTAAAAGAATATTTAATTCGTAAACTAAGTATACATAAAATAGCAGTGATTGAGGAAGAATAAATGTAGAACAAATGTCATTTTCTTATCACTTTCCTGACCACAACCACACTTCAATGGATGAAACAGTATGTTTTAAAAGCCTCTTTTAAATGTATTTTCTGGCTTTTATAAGCTTTAAAGATTTATAAGAAACAATATTTTTTATAGATTTGAAAGATACGTTTTTTAATTTATTGTCTCCTTGTTTCAAGGCACTTTGTTTCAAAAAGTAGATAAGGTTTTTTGTTTGTTTGTTTTTTTGCAGTAAAACTAGCATGAGGTAGGATTTATGTGATGAGTGCTGCACAGTGCCCTTAGTAAGCCTTGAGTGTTGAAGGGTCAGATCGAGTCTTGAAGCTTTTGTGTGTTAAAGGCTAAGCTTCAAAATAATAAAAGCTGGCATAATCTTTACTGGGTTCTGTTTGCATTTGTGAGAGAGAAATGTGACTGGCTGTGTAGTTCTTGTATTATGTGAGAATTGGAACATACAGATTAAAAAATGAGTGAGAAGTCATCAACATGTATAGCCTAAAGAGAGAGGTGAACAAAAGACATTCAGTGCCTTTGAAAGATCTGGTGTGTGGTGATGTAAAATTGCTCATAATATAGCACATTAACTAGTTAAGAAATAGGTTGTAACTAACTGTACCAAACACGATATGTTGCATCATCTACAATTCCTTCAAAAACTCATAAACTGGTACTTTCTAATTGAGATTTGCTTGCTACATTCATTATCAGCAGATGAATTAGCTTCTTGAGTGCCTTAGTGACTCACAGCATGCTGTGTATCCAGTGAAAAGGCACTTGTGTATTTTGTTGGATGTATGTTATACATCATTACTTCAACTGAATAATATTAAAAATACCTTTTTAAAGGTGACAGGTTAATATCCGATTCTTTATAATACTCAATTAAATATCAGATGTTCCATCTGTCTTGTGTGCTTTTAATATTTTTAAAGGAAACCACTTTTTTGCTGACATAAATTAACATTAATTCTTGATTCCTAATTGAATTAGGATTAAACATAATGGTAGGGTTTTTATTCAGGTCTAGACAGTAAAAGATTATTGGTAACAGTTGGGAGAGAAGGGTGGATGGGTTGGTTGGTTTGTTGGAGTACCAAAGATTGCTCCCCTACCTCCCCCCACTTCCCTTGCCATCCTCGCCCACAATTTAAAAAAAATAAGCTTGCATTTGGCTGGATGTCATCAGAGAACATAGAAACGCAGAATTGACACATAGCTGGAGTTATGAACTTCAGTTTCCTCTTGCTGCAGTGTGTTGGTCCAGTTTAGCAATGGCATATTATCTGTACAGTATCTTAATTCTCTTAAAATAACTGATTAAGAAATCAAGCCTACTGACTTAAATATACAAGCACAGTTCTTGCATGAAATATTTTCATTTCCCAAAATCTTTAAGATAAAGCTTAAATTATTTTGGGTTAATTTCAGTCCATTGCTGTCTGCTGGATAAGTGCAAACAGAACATACTGCCAGCTTTAGTAGCGTAGAAAAGCAGTTGTCAGTTTTCAGCCATGACCAAAAGTCCTCTAATGGCTTGAATATGGCTTTTACTTTTTGCCCGTTTTTACAAAAACGTTCGGACTGGAGAATATATACAACTAAATGCAGACATTTTTCCAGTTGGCCCTCCTTTTGCAATTCTGTATTACTATTTTTACATGTGCCAAGGTGATTCTTATTAATAAAATATTTTGTATTTGAAGTAGCTTAATCATCAGAGCAACTTTGCAATTTCTAAATAAAACCTAAAACCAAAATCAATAGTAAAACAAAGTTATATATTTGAAATGTACTTTTTTTAGGTAAAAGACATAGTTTAATTACTACTTCCAATGTCTGGTCTGTCAAATGAAGGAATATCTTGTGCTGTATTTTAACATAGCTTAAATTGAAAATGCTGCAGTTATAACGTTTGAGTGGCAGATTGCTAAATGATCCTGTTAACGATACGTGCTCTCTCTCTCATAAAGAGGAATAAATTGTTGTTTTGTAGGGGAGGAATTAACATCTAAAATATGTAACACCAGATCAGAGATGCTAAAAACAGTAGCTATATTTTATTAAGATCTAGACATGCACAGATTTCAACTGGCATGATGAGAAAACTTATTACTTAATATTTAAATGGGAAATTGGGGAGAGTGAAGCATATTCTAGGTACTATTATGTGGAAACATTGCATAATGCAAATGGGTAAATATATTGCCTCTTAGTCAATAGATGTTTTATGGCACCAAGTAAGTAAACTTTTTTCCACAGCACACCTAGGGAGCATAATGACTAGTGATCTTTGGACATTAGTCTGAATCTAGTTCTGGATTGCAGTGATCAAAAGTCATTATCATTTGTCATCTATAATAAGGATCTCAGCCAAATAAGTTCGTGTTCTCAGACCCTTTCTTAGTTGGTAGTTGGCCTCGTCATAAATATCAAGCACTCTTGTTTGGCAATCACAGCAAACAGCTGAAGGATTGATAGGCCATGTAAACTGAAGTTATCTGCTTTGCTTCTACATATCTCTCCAGAACACAGTTGAAGTGCATTGGTTGGACAGTGTGGGAATGTTCTTGTATTTATTTTGTAAAGAGATTTTTTTTATTATTATTATTCTAATGCTGTCAGTCCAATACCCTTTGACAAGCATTTAAACTTTTTCCCCTTTTTAAATTAGCAACTTGAAACACTAATTGTTTAGAAATACCTTATTCTTAACTAGAACTCAAGTAGATTAGCCTATTACCAACTTTTGTGATCTACCAATAATAGAGAGCTTTCTGCAAAGCTGTAATATTTCATTGTAGTTTTTGTGAAATTACATTGAAAGCTACCTGAAAACAAAAGCCCCAGTGATCGGAAATAAATAAATATTTAAAATAAGTTATAAATATATAACTGACCTGATAAAAGATGGTGTAGAGATCTCAAGTCTTGATAAAACAGAACAGGGAGATGTTAGACTGGGGTTTCTCAATTTTTATGAACCAGCCTCCCTCCTTCCCCCCAACTTTTTTTTAATATTGAAGCCTTGAATCACAAAATGGGGTTTTCTAATATAATCAGGATGGAACTGGAACTATTAATATATTGATTCTAATAAAGGAGATGCTACTTTACACAAATCAGACAGCAAGATCAACAGACTAATTGTGCATAGGCTAGGAAACCTTTTAAAAGCATGAACCTTAATACCCACAAAGTTGTCATGGCAGTATTTGTTCAGCATCGAAGAGTGCTAGTGGGCACTGCAACCCTGTGTGCCAAGTCACAATGTGACTTACTCAAATTTGGCCCCCAGATGTTATGTCTGTTATGATGGAGGGGTGGCCAACCCGAATTTAAGTGGCTGAGACCCTGTGTGTCAGGTCACAATGTTGCTCACTCATGTGGTCATAATGCCACTCATTCAAATTTGGCCTAGCCCTCCATCATGATTGAGGGGTGGCCAAGCCAAATTTGAGTGAGTGACACTGTGAATGCGTAAGACTTGCTGCTGGCCCCACCCCTATTTTGAGAACTGCTCTTACACAGTCTATGTAACAGAATGGATCTTATTGCATTAATCCAACAGACTTCTTAGGGTTCAATCCTGCAAGGTGCTGAGCACCTTCAACTCCCATTTGAAGACTGTAGGAGTTGAGGGTTTGCAGCATCTTGCAGGAGTACTCAGAATCTTGCAGGACCAGTCAGAGTACTTAACATAACCATTTTTGCACATTATCTAAAGCTATGGCAAAGAGATGCTTTGAAGGCAGTCTGTATATAGTTGGGTGTGTGATTTTATAATTTATTAAATATTGTTCTGATATAAATCACTACCTTGTAATTCTATCATAAAAAATCCAGGTTTAGAGGATTTATATTTTGTGAACTCAACTTGTTTTTTTTTTTCCCCACTACAAGTTAATTGAAATGTTGTAAAATGTTCAAACTTAATACAAATTTCAAAGAACACTTTTTTCCAGTGAAAATCCTATAATATACGGTAACTTCTAGTTCATGTTACTAGATCTACAAGGCTGAAATCTTTTGTGTGAAACATTTTAAGTTTGAACCTTCTACACAGCATTAAAAGGTTCTTGATACAGGAACACGGACACTCTTTTTATTGTTGCCTTGGTTTGTAAGTTTGACTGAACTCTGTACTGTATCTGAAATGTCATGACCATATTGGTATTGTCTAATGTACTGCTTTTTTCTGAAGAAGCCTAAAACTGGTAATTTGAGATAAAGAACTGTAAGATACAAAAATGGACCATTGGTATGTTATGATTACTTCTGTAGTGTTTACACAATGCTTAATGAAAGCTGGTAGAATGTACTGCATAAATGAACCTCTTCAAATTTAGCATTGAGGAGACGCAATTTCAGCAGTTGGCTGATATCCAGGAACTCTGGTTAAGAATGAAATTATTATGAAATTCAGTTACTGTTGAACTATTATTGAGAAAACAATAAAATAGTATGTGTATACTGGAATATTTCAAAAAACATTGCTTTTCTATCAAGTGTACTGTCCTGGAGATGCATGTTGTTAAATGGGGAGATTTAAAGTTCCATGTAGTCTCCTTACGATACAAGAGAAATAAAACACACTACTATTTGAAATTATTGTTTAAAGTAAATTAAAGTGAATATTAATCTCGTTAAACTGGAACAAAACTACAGTGGAACCATAACTAAGATGCTCAAGGATTATTACAAATGGCTGATTTTATTTAAAGTTATCTCCAAATCAGTTTTGCTAAAATGGAAAAAACTAATATTTTTGTTAAAGGATTTATTATTGTTTGTAATGCTGTAGCTATGTTGGTCCCAGGATATGAGAGAGACAAGGTGGATGAGGTAATATCTTTTCCTAGATCAGCTTCTGCTGGTGGAAGGGATGAGCTTTTGAGTGTCAGAGTTCTTCAACCTGAGGAAGAGTCCTGTGAAACTTGAAAGCTTCTCCCTTCCACCAACAGAAATTGGTCCAGGAAAAGATATATATTACCTCACCTACCTTCTGTCTCCGAGTTTATGATGTCTGTTCTGGGACTCTCTTAAAATTGTTCACTTATTAAAGTGTGACAAAACACCAGATGGTTACTTCCTTGCTCATCATTAAAATACTGAATTTATGGGAACTTCAGACTGGAAGATCTTTGGACTTATTTCAATAGTGTGATGCTACAATTTCAATGGTGTGTTTTTTGTTTTGTTTTTTTTTAATTTTGTGGATTTCACTTTGTTTTGCAATGAAAGCATTTCTTGAAACACTTTTTTTTGTTTTTTTAAATAAAGGATAGTTAAATACAAGACCAGTTACCATCACGTATGTACACCACTGAATAGTAGAAATTGGTAGTACAAATGTACTTGTATTACATACAGCATTTGTTGTGTGGTCTTTCTAAGACCCTATGTCTCCAAATTGGCAGAAAAGATTTTGGCAATCTCTCTGAGCTTCAAATTATTCCCAAAAGGATTTTGGTTCTACTTCCCTTCCCCTAACCTTGTGGATGGGTGGAGAAAATTTAAAGGACTTACTTACAATGATGTTAATCAAGATTAACTTTGAAATCAATGAAGTTGCAGTGTTGTAAAAACACTGTGAGAATAACTAACCCTGAACTTCTGAATGCTCTGTAGCATTGTGGTTGGAGAGCAGCCAGTATCTATCTGTCTAGTACATATCTACAGTATTAGATTGGTCTTTCCCAGTTGGTGGGTAAATTCTGCTCTTTATACTAGTGCTCTAAACGAGTGGGTCTCAGCCTTTTCAGACTACTGTACCCCTTTCAGGAGTCTGATTTCTCTTGTATACCCCAAGTTTCATCTCACTTAAACCACTTGCTTACAAAATCAGACATCAAAATTCAAAAGTGCCACAGCACGCTATTATTGAAAAATTGCTTACTTTCTCATTTTGTCTATATGAAATTTTTAGTTTGTACTGGCTTCATGAATGGTCTTATTTAGCCTAATGTAAAACTAGGCAAATATCTAGATGAGTTGAGGTACCCCCTAGAAGACTTCTGTGTACCCCCAGTTGAGGACCACTGCACTAAAACACACTTTTCATAGCTCTTCTAAAAGCAAAGCTATAGCTTTTAAAGATGACCTGAGATGGAAGAAAGTGGTTTTGTGCTCCTTTTCCTTTTCGTTGCTTTATCCCATATATAGGTCTGAGGTATTTTTAAAGCTCTTTTTCTCCTGCTCGTTTACCATAGAAATGTCAAGAGCATAAATTTTTCCTTAGTTTTATGGTGGTGTTCTTGGACTAGAGAAGTGGAGTTGGAGTTTTCTGTGCTTAATTGACAAAGGTGGGTGCTGGTAGCTGGGTGGGTGGAATCTCTAACAAAGTAATCTTTCAACAGTTTGTCCAGTGTTTGAGTTAAATAAGCACTAACAAAAACCAAATAGTTCTAAATATATTATATATCCTATCACATCTCAGTTCCTTGGTTCCTGAGATCTCATACTGTTTCTTCAGTGCTGCACAGAATCTGCCTGGACGTACATGGGGGTGTGTGTGTGAGAGAGTGTGTGTGTTTGGGGGGGGGTGAGGGGAGAAAAGAATAGTTTAGTCTCCTTCGTAGGACTGGAAGGGACCTTGAGAAGTCATCTAGTCCAGTCCCCTGCACTCATGGCAGGACGAAGTATTATCTAGACCACGGGTGGGCAAACTACAGCCTGCAGGCCACATCCGGCCTGTGGGACCGTCCTGCCCGGCCCCCAAGCTCCTGGCCCAAGAGGCTAGGCCCTGGCCCCTCGCCTGCAGCCCGTTTGCTTCGCCGCCAGTGCAATGCTATGGGTGGCAGGGCTGTGCACTCCTGGGGCAGCACAGCTGCAGAACCCAGCCTGACCCGGTGCTCTGTGCTGCGTGGTGGCAGTGCGGTAAGGGGGCAGGGAATGTGGGGGGGGGTGGATACAGGGTAGTTTGGGGTGGTGGTCAGGGGGCAGGGATGGTGGTTGGGCAGGAAATGGGGTTGAATGGGCACATGGATCCTAGGGGGGCAGTCAGGAAGGAGGGTTTTTGGATGGGCAGGGGTCCCAGGGGGCCATCAGGAATGAAAAGAGGGGTTGGATAGGGTGGTGAGAGTCTGAGGGCAATCAGGTGACAGGGAGTGGGGGTGTGTGGATGGGGCAGGGGTTCCAGAGGGGCCGTCAGGGACCGGGGGGTGGTTGGATGGGGCAGGAGTCCAGGGGGGTGGTAGGAGTCCGGTGAGGTAGTCCTCCATACAATTTACAAAACCCAATGCGATCCTCAGGCCAAAAAGTTTGTCCGCCCCTGATCTAGACCATTCCTGACAAGTGTTTATGTAACCTGCTCTTAAAAATCTCCAATGATGGAGATTCCACATTTATATATTGTAAAGATGCCAAAAAAGGACAAAGATGCTATAGCCTTCTCTGCAAGTAACTTTAAAAGTAGCTGTTTATACTTTGCAATAGGATGCTGGAGTTTTTCTGTAGCCCAGTATCTCCCACAATTCTGGACATCTAGGCTGCGCCTCTTCATTCTGCTGCTCTGGGAGGCAGATGAAAATTTTGGTACTCTGTACTCTGGCCACACCCCTTCTGCTTCTGCACACTGCCAGTTCCTTTGCTTCTGCGGCAGCAGTTATTTGGTGGTTTGATTGCTCCTGCCTCTGTTTGTTTGTTTGTTTGAATTTTTACCCTGTTTTGGAGCAGTAGAGATCATTTTTTCTTTTTAGCTTCCTCCTCGTCCATGGGTCTACGTATGTGATTTACTCCACCCAGAGATTTGGCTCCAGCATCTCCCCGCCGGCTCCTCTTCCCCTGTACAGTCATGACAAAGCAGCCAAAAAAGCACCGGGTTAAATCCAAGCAGTGCTCCATTTGTGAGGCAGCCTTCCCAGACTTAGCAGATGCTGAGTTCCAGCCTGCACCCACTGAGCTAATCCAGTTCCAGGAAAAGAGGCAAGTCGCATGATCATCCTCTCTTCTTCTGAATTTGACCTGAAGGTCTCTGACAATGCATCCCCACAGGCCTCCCAGCTGGAATGGGACCCAGTGGGGAAGAATTCAAAGAGCAATTTTTTGAGAAGGCTTTAAGCTCTCAGGAAGGCAAGTCCCAATAAACCTCACCAAAGCTCCGGCAGAGCTACTGCACTTCCAAAGTGTACAAAAAGACCTAAGACATTTTAAAGGAGAAACAGGATATCCAGGAGGTAGGAGTCCTCTGACTTTTCCTTCTCCCTCCTCTGCTGATGAATGTGAGCTGCTGGAAACTGAATCTGAACGGGACCAGGAAAGTATACAGGGATTTGGAAGGGGAGTTCTACCCTAAGGACCCTGTGGATATAAAGGTGGAGGTCACTCCCAAAAAAAGACTTTGAGGTTTCCTCCGCTATCTTCAGGGTGTCCCTAGCAGCAAGGGCATCTCTCCCCTAGCTGGAAGATCTCAGAGCCCTAAAGAACAGAGATCATCCACACTTGAGTTGCATTTTAAAGAGGGTCTCTCTAACAACTGCCTCAATGGATTCAATGAGGCTTTCAGTGTGAGCTATAGCACCACCTGTGGCTCCAACATCCTGTCATGATGTTTCCTGATCTTTGATAGCTTCTAAAGACAATCAAACTTGATCAATTATAGGGACAGGACAGAAAACTTTTAACTATCATTTTCTATTTCCTTTTCTTATGACATACTAGTTTCCTGGTCCTTCCTTCAACCTATACTGCCTTGAACTGTCACCTTCCTTAATGGTAAACTCTCCAGTTAACCTTGCCACTGCTACCCCTTGTGTGGACTCATTTACTATTACTTGACTGAAAGGATAGGTGTAATATGAAATTGCAATGATAAAGGAAGAGAAGGTAAGACAGAAAACAGGGAATTCTCACCATTTTTAAGAGAATGAAGTTTCTTCAGTTGAAAAAATGTTTCAATCTGATTTTCAGAAAGTTGATGGAGACTCTTAGGAATTTCTCCTAGTGTGTGTCTGCCTGTCTAATTGAATTTTAAAGTCCCTTCCTTCCATTGTGATATACCAGCCACTAAAACTAGTACACTTAATGTATATGTGAATTTCTTAGAAGTTTATAGTCTTAAGCTGTGTTTCTCTTGTACACTGCCTTGAAGGTTTGTGGAAGTATCTATGCATATCTTTTTGTTCATTAATTAGGCTTAGTCTGCACTACAGAGTTAGATCGACATAAGGCAGTTTATGGCAAGAGGTGGTGTAGAGCTTATGTCAGTGTAGTTAGGGCTATGCAGTAGTTCCTTCCATCAGCAGTCAGCTGTCTTGTCAATGTCACATCTCCACTAGCTTGATAAGAGAGCCTGGCTCCCTGCTGGAGCTCTCCTGCCGCTAGGATCCCTGCTCCATGTTTCCAGCTGGGAGCAGGAAGGCAAGAAGCCCCAGCCATCTTCCCCTTCCTCCTCAGCTCCTGTTTGGGAGCAGGGAGGTGAGAAGCCCCTGGCAGTTCCCCTGCTTCTGGCAGGGAGTGCTGAGGGGCAGCTGACTCCCAGCGGGGAGCTGTGTGGAACTAAGGCTACGTCTACACTGCACGATTATTTCGAAGTAGTTTAAACCGATATTACGAAACCGATGTTATAAAATCGGTTTTGCGCGTCCACAATGCGATCACAAAATCGATTGCTTGTGTCCATGGTCCAAGGCTACCATCGATTTCAGGAGCGGTGCACT
>NC_133776.1:25507273-25520875 GCF_003597395.2 Chelonoidis abingdonii
TATCTCCCGTAAGGTCAATGCAGGAGATACTTTTGCATTTGAACTGCATCGCCACCCGTGGTGATCACGCAGCTGGACACGTGAAAGCAGGAAATGTCACTGTAAAGCTCTCGGGATTTCCCTGTTTACCGCACTCGCATCCGAGTTCGGATTGCGGACCAGAGCGGTCAGTGGTGCACTGTCCTGCCTAGAATAATAGGCAAGTGTAACAGAGATCCAGTGTATCAGAGAGACAGGTGCTCCGTGTCAGTATTCACAGGGGTTGCCCCTGCAAGAAGCGCACCCGTTGCTTTCCTCCTCCCTCAACCTTCCTGGGCTACCGTGTCATTTCCCCTCCCCCGTTTGTGTCATGAAGTATTAAGGAATACCAGAATAAGAAACAGAGACTTGTTAGTGAGAGAAAATGATGTCGGGGGGAGGCACTTGGAGGCAGCTCCCGGGGCTATGCAGTCCAGGCAGAATGGACTCTATTTTTAGATACCATAAGGGAGGAATTGACTCATTGCCAAGCGATCAATCCCAAATGTGATTGCAAAAATTTTGAGCCCCAAGTTTCAATGATTAAGCTTGTTATTAGCCGTTCTGTCCTATCTACTGCTAGCGGTAGCAATGTGCCCTCGATGTTAAGCAGTTAGGCGTTCTCCTGGATGTGGGCAGTCCTGCAGAACTGTCTACCACCAGAGAGGAGGAGCGGATACTGCTCCTCAGTGCTGTAGCGTCCGCTTACTAGCAGCATTCAGTACACATAGGGTGGCATAGAAAGTAGTCAAGGAATGATTTCTTACCCTTTTTTTCACGTTGTGGAGGGGGAAATAAACTGAGGAGCTGTTCCCTGAACCACGCCAGACACTGTGTTTGACCCTACAGACATTGGGAGCTCTGCCAATAATGCAAATAATTTTCATAGACTGCTGTGGACTGTGGGATAGCTGGAGTCCTCAGACCCCCTCCCTCCTTCAGGAGCGTCCATTTGAGTCTCTGGCTTCCCGTTACGCTTGTCACGCAGCGCTGTGTATCCTGCAGTTTTTTATTCAAACGCTTTTGGCGTTTCGTGTTCTGTAACGGAGCTGGATACAACAGATTTGTCTCCATACAGCGATCAGACCTAGTATCTCCCTACGGTCATGCTGAAGCTCTTTTTGATTTCAGACTGCATCGCCAGCCGTGCTGATCAGAGCTCCACGCTGGGCAAGCAGGAAATGCAATTCAAAAGTTCGCGGGCTTTTCCTGTTTACCTGCACGCTGCATCCGAGTTCAGATTGCTGTCCAGAGCGGTCACTGCAGCACTCTGGATGCCGCCGGAGGCCAATAACGTCGATTTCCGTCCACACGAACCCTAATCCGTTATCACTATCGATTTTAGCGCTACTCCTCTCGTTTGGAGGAGTCCGAAATCGATTTAAGGAGGCGTAAAATCGATATTAATGACGACGTCATGTGAACGGATACAGCGTTAAATCAGTATATCGGGCCATAAAACCGATTTAAAGTCGCAGTGTAGACCTGGCCTAAGAGTCCTGACTCAGCCCTCCACACTGCCCCTCTTAAGTCAGTGGAAGCACTCCTGGTGAGGAAATACATCACCAACAGATGGAGGGTAGTGTGGACATCAGCCACTGCAGTAATTACTGTGGTCGCTGTAAGTCAACCTAATATAGGTCAATTTAAGATTGTAGTGTAGACGTTATATTGTATTTTGCATATAACAGACCATCTCATGCAAAAACAAACTAAATAATGCAAATAGAATAAAAACACACAAGGCGTGGGCCCTATGATTCCTGCTCATATATAACTGCCTAATCCAAACAAAGTAAATTTAAGCTCCATCACAAGATACTGCACTTAACTGGGAGAACTGCAGTTAGTACAGGTGTAATTTAAAAGTCCAGGTGCTGTTAATTCCCTAACTCATGTCGTAATAATACTTTATCATGCTGTATTTCCTTCTGAAGGCTATGTGAATACTCCAGCTTCTAAGATGGATCCTGCTCCTAGTCCCGTTAAGTCCATGACAAATGGTCTATTAATTTAAATGAAACTAAAGAAGACCTGAATACATATCACACCATTCAAATACAGCCACTTCTAGGCTGGGGGTTAATAGCATGCTTTACTGCACTGAGGTAGCATAGCATTACATTGCAAAGTGAAGAGCTGAAATCTTACATGTATAAATTAATATCTGCAAAGTTCTTGGATGATGTAAGGCCACATTCTGCCCTGCTGTAAATCCCTTGAAGTGATGGAGCTGCACCCACAGAAACCAGGTCTGAATTTACTCTACAGAGCATATGCAGGTATTACTGAAATGAATCAAGAATTAGGTAACCACTGTAATTCTTGCCACTCCAGGGCTGTGGCTCCCTTGGGCTGCATGAACATGTAGCAGGGGGTTGGTCATCTTGTCCCCAATGTGTGTATGGGGCGGGGGGGTGTAAGATGGGGACTGGTTTTCTGGGGGGCAGCACCTTCAACTCCTCTTAACCTCAGTTGGAGCTGAGGGTGGGTTGTGAGCCAGGGGTTTGCCCAGGTGGCAGCCTATTATTACTGTCATGTAGGTGCCCCAGGCCAGGCAAAAATCCCCATAGTGCAGCTAGGCACTGTACAAACACCGAAAAAAGAAGGCTCTAGGGCCCCAGTCCCTTTGCAGCCATGGTGTGGGAGCTATTTCATAGGCGACATGCTCTTGGGAGGCAGGCACAAGAGGGCAGTGACCCTCCCCTGCTGCCCGGCCCCTGGGCAGGCCGCACTGGGGGGGGGGGGAGGTCAGGTACTCTTGTCTGCGTAGCCGAGCGCTACCAGGCGGCCTCAGCAGGTGGCGCTCCGGGCAGGGCGAGCTGAGCCAGCGTGACAGGCCGCGGCCCGGGAGCTCCGCTGAGCGGGAAGCCGGGGTGAGCCATGGCTAAGCCGCAGGGAGAACCTGCGAATTACCTCGCGCGCATCTCGAATGTGGCGGACTCCCACCTCACCCTCATCCGGGTACCCTGCGGGGACGCGGCGTGCGCGGGCAGGCTGGTACAGCATGGGTGGCTGGGGGCGTTTTCGTCCCAGACCGGGCCAGGGGGCTCCTGGGGAAGGGCCCTGGCAGGGAGGCTGCCTCAGCGTCCGTGCTGCCCCGCCGTTGCCGGCAGCACCTGCCCTTGCGGCCCTACCCAGCCTGGCGTCCCGCAGCGCCGGGAGCTCAGCAGTGCGGCCGGCTAACCCCCTGCGATCGCCGCAAAGGCAGGAGGCCGCTGGCAGCTGGGCGCATGTGGGAGGCGGAACACGTTACACGCACCGCCGCTGGCCTCATTAGCGCCCTCTGCTCTGTGCGGGGGTAGAGCGCGCGCGCTGTAGTTAGAGGCGGCGGGGCCAGGCGGGGACAGTTGAGGTGTCCGTTGCTGAAATACCTGGGAGCCAGTTGGCTTGGGGCTTGCAAGCTATGCACAGCCCACCCGTTCCCGTGACAGCAGTCAGGAGATGCACCAGTGCTCAAGCATAACAACGCAGAGTCTTGGTGGCACTTTAGAGATTCACACATGTATTTGGGCATAAGCGTCTGTGGGCTAGAACCCACCGCGTCAGATGCATGGAATAGCAGGTATTTTTCATAGCGCATGAAAAAATGGGCATGGCTGGGTCATTACAGAACGTAATTTCCCCCTGCTCAAAACCTTCTTGTCAACTGTTTGAAATGAGCCACTCTCATTACCACTACAAAAATGATTTTTCCTCCTTTGGTATCCTACTATTAATGGAATTGTCTCGTTAGACTGACCCCCCACTTAGTAAGGGAACTCCCATCTTTTCATGTATGATGTGTATATATATATATACACCTGCTACTGGATTTTCCACTCCATGCATCTGAGGAAGTGGGTTCTAGCCCATGAAAGCTTATGCCCAAATAAATCTGTTAGTCTCTAAGGTGCCACAAGGATGCCTCATTGTTTTTGCTAATACAGACTAACACGGCTACTACTCTGAAACATTGCTCAAGATTCATCCCTGTTTTAACTCAGCTATCTCCTTTGGCTTTGAATCAATTCACTGATCATCAGAAGATTATCTGATAACAAATCTATGAATGTAAAAGTGAACTAGCTAACTAGTAAGCATTAGTCCAACTAGTTAACCCACTATAACAGGTTTCAGAGTAGCAACCGTGTTAGTCTGTATCCGCAAAAAGAACAGGAGTACTTGTGGCACCTTAGAGACTAACAAATTTATTTGAGCGTAAGCTTTTGTGGGCTACATCCGAAGAAGTAGGCTGTAGCTCAAATAAATTTGTTAGTCTCTAAGGTGCCACAAATACTCCTGTTCTTTTTGCACCATAATAGTTAACTCCTGGCCTCAGGCTCGCTGGATTGGCCCCAGCTGCTTAATCAGTTAACCATTTAAATGAAATATGTTAATTGTTTGACTGTTTAACTTTTTAATTGGTATTTACTTCCCTTAAATAAAGCAAGATTAAAATAGAGCTAAGGAAAATAAACTGCAGCACAATAGGAAACCCCAAGGGGAAGGTATTGGGCTGTTCTTGAGCAATCCTTTCTAAAACTGTTGAGACTTTAACAACGTTTTAATAATAATACACAACATCTGGAATCGTGAGCATTTCTAGGAGGGCCTAGACTGAGGGCCAAAGCTAGCCCTGACATAAGCAAGCCCTCCAGGAGGGCTGCCTGCTTTCTGCACCTCTTGAGTTTTGCTCTAGAAATCCGAATGGTAAATCCCTACTTCTTGGTGCCAAGAAGAGATTTATTAGATTTGTATTACAAATGCTATTTTTTAGTAAAGGTCTTTAGTGGTACAGCAATGTATTTAATACAAAGGTCTATGATTTAGAGGACAGTTAGAAATTGTAATATGCTTTACTTTGTAAAATCAACACATTTATCATTGTAAAAAGCAGGCAGAGGTACTCTAGCAATATAAGTAATTACATCTATTTAAAGGAATGTTGTGGGATTCAGCACTTAAATACTAACACCTCGTGGAGGGGACTTTGCAATAGGGGTGAAGCCAAATAGTACTAAAACAGCTGTACAAAATAGGTGCAATTCGTATGAGAATTCATAGTTTGAATTTCTTTTCATCTCACCTTTTTTTTGAGAAGGTATCGCATGAAACAGGGCTAAATTCAGTCCTTGGTTACAACTGTGAAACATTTACTTGCCTTGTTATAAGCAAGGGCAGCATTTCGGATAGTGACACTTTAGAACAAAATATCTCTAACTCTGGAGAAGTCACTTGTAAAGAATTTTACAATCTGTATCCTGAAGATTCCATTTTTGAGATAATTAGTATACATTTTAAATCATTTTTTATTATATTACATTAATGATATTTATTATTAAACAGCAATTGTAATTTGAATGGGCCATTTTGCCTGCTTTTTTCAGAGGAGGGGGGAGAATCGAGCTAAAAATAATACAAATAGTGGGATTTCCCAATAAAATGCAATGTGCCTTGGATCAAATTAGCTGGATCTAGATGTCATGTTATGGAAGGTATTTTTAAGTACAGTACTAAATGTAGCTCCTTTGCTGAGACTTGAAAATTTCTTGCATTTTTCTGTAATGTGTGTTTTCTTAAATTCATCTACTATCATGAGCAACTTGCATTATTAACGTCTTAGTAATTTGTGTGATCTGGAAAACTTCTTTCAGACATATTTAGATGTGAGCGAGATCATTTTTATTATTATGTATTATTTATTAAATCATTTGTACTCTAGATTCACTGAAATACAAAACAGAAAACTTGCCCAAAATTCCCCCGTGAGTCAATTCATATTAGAACTTCTTGATTGCCTGTTACCTCATTGGTTTTATTTTATTTTTTCTTTAATGTTTTTAGTGAGAGGTAGAAAAATTAAGGATTTAAATCTATTTTTTTGCAGAACATTAGCACTGGAATGGCAATAGCTGGAGTCATTTTCTTTGCAAAGAGTATTAAATTGGTAAGTTGGGAATAATTTGTTAATGAGCAGTCTTTATACCCATTGTCACTTTTAGCTGAAGATATAAGGGGTCAGATTGTGTCACTGTTCCACCTTCTTTGTGTCACTCTGGCATAACAAAGCAGGCAGACAGCTAGGGTAACAGATCAGTTGGGTGGTGTTGCCTTGGTATAAGAGAATCTAGGGCTACGTCTAGACTACCCGCTGTATCGGTGGGTTAAAATCGATTGCTCGGGGATCGATATATCACGTCTCATCTAGACGCAATAAATCGATCCCCGACCGCGCTTATATCGATTCCGGAACTCCACCAAACCCAACGGAGTTCCGGAATCGACAGGAGGAGCCGCGGACATCGATCCCACGCGGTGAGGATGGGTGAGTAATTCGATCTTAGATACTTCGACTTCAGCTACGTTATTCACGTAGCTGAAGTTGCTTATCTAAGATCGATTTCCCCCCGTAGTGTAGACCAGCCGTAGGTGACACAGGGCTGGCATGTAGAGGAGGGGCTATGAGAAGGGTGTGGCCAAAGTGCTCCTGAATTCTATTGATCCTTCAGAGAAGCTCCTTTACAGTCGTTGCAGCTGGAGCAATTCAAATCTGCTTGAAAGTATTCTCAGTTGATTCTCAGAACTGGATCAGCAGCTTGGGCATCAGTGGGCCACAATGTTGCCAACAGCCTTCTTTGTGGACTCCACAGGCAATCTGTTCTGGGCAGAGAAAAGCTACTCCCTAATAACTTGCATCGTATGTTTATACTGTTCTCATTTCAAGTGTTTCTATAAATGACAGTTTGTGAAAACATTACATTAGGGTTTGAAAGCAACTGAAAAATAGTCCCTATTTTTAATGACATTTTATTCATATTTGAAAAGGAATCTTGAAGTGGCTGATTTGGTGGATTGGAATATTACAGGCAGTCTGTAAATTCTCTCTTCCACTGGTTTAATATTGCTACGACTGTACTGAGGTTTTAGAAGTAGTTCACAATCAAACTGTGCAATCTCTGATTGACAGAAGAGTAACTTAAGCTTTCACATGTATTTTATTGTACTTCATCTTCCAAAAATCTTTAATTAGACATAGCAATAATAAGCTGTGTTTTTGGCAACATAATTACACACACATCTCTTGACTGTTCTTTACTTTCAAACTAAACTTTACTTCCAAGGCCAAAAATCATGTCAACTTTGACTTCAGACTCCCTCTTACCTCCTGTGTCTCCCTTGTCTTTAAACCTCTTTCACCACTTCCAGAATATTGCTAGAATTCCTCCTTTGACTCAGTCTGCTGAATTTCTTATTTATACTGTGATCACATTCTGCCTTGATTGTTTCATTTCTCTCTTTTGCACTTTCTAAATCTTTATTTTCTAAACATTTGAACAGGCAACTTTCCCCCTGGAGACTGGACTATATCATCCCTGTTATCTTCATTCACGTCCTGTTTCTCTCCAGTTCCATTTTGCCCTCGTTTTTTTTTTTGTTTTAATTTCCATAGACTTGCTCCTTTTAGTTCCCGTGTCTTCCTATAGTCTTCTAGATAGATGCCTACTCATCTATCTGTCCTTTCCACTCTTCCAGTCTTGGGACCTTTTTCACTTTACTAGTGTATGTAATCCCAGTTGAGTCAACAGCAGAACTCATGTGACTTGGGGTACGTCTACACTACCCGCCAGATCGGCGGGTAGCGATTGATCTATTGGGGATCGATTTATCACGTGTAGTGTAGACGTGCTGAATCGATCCCCTATCACTCTCCTGTCGACTGCTGAACCCCAGCTCGGCAAGAGGCAGAAGCAAAGTAGATGGGGAAGTGGCTGCTGTTGATCTTGCGCCACGAGGACCCAAAGTAAGTGATTCTAAGTCAATCTAAGATAAGTCGACTTAGGCTACACTATTCTCATAGCTGAAGTTGCGTATCTTAGATCAACACCCTCTCCCACCCCCAGTGTAGACCAGGCCTATAACACTGATATTTGTTATCTCTGTTCTTTCCCGTAACTCTTCATAGCAGGCAGTTACTCTCTACATGTTGTTCTACTTCCTGAGCTGTGATATCCTTCCTTCTCTTTATACTTATCCTAAAATCTTCCCTCACTCTTATGACTGACACACCGGGCCAGCTCCTGGCATTCATAAGACTGCTTTGCACCACATTGGCAATATAAATCTTACAGTTTGCAATGTCTGTGGTGCTTGAACAGCTCACAAGAGCACTTTTTAATTCCAAAAGGTAATTGGAGATGAGAAGAGGGAAATTCCTTATCAACATACAAATAAAATCTCTTTATTTCATATATTTCTCGTGTTAGAAAAAAATAATTATACAGTTGTTTTATACAGGGACTGAAATTATAATGCTTCACAAAGCAAATTTTACCTCATACTTTGGAGTCTGACTATGCCTAATGTTCTTTGAGTTCTTGTTTGGTTATTAGTGGAGCAGTATTCCTAAGTGATCTTTACATGTCCTAGAAATCAATAAGATTTTATATGTAATGTTTCATATACTATTCAATACTGCAATCATTGCTTTTTTCTTGAACCTGGGTGTTTGCATATGACGGTATTTAAAAAAAATTTAAGTCTTTGTAAATACACTTAAATGGCTGTTGGACCTTGAAATGCAAATTAGATTTGACTCTGAGCCGCTTCTCAACCCCATTTTATTTTATTTATTTACAAAACCTTCAAACTCTCTGCCTGCAAGGTCCCATATTTCTCAACTTCCTAGAGTGAAGGTTTAGTAAATAGAATAAAAATGGCACAATGGGATGTTCAGTTGGCTTTTTTAGAACCTGATGTGTCATTCAGTGAGAGCAGCATCGATCACTTAAGAACTATATAAACAGATTAATCCAGATATATCCTGCATATGATCTTAAACAATAGGGGCTTTAAAATTAAACATTAATAGTAAAGTTTCTTTATTATCTGTCAGCCTCCACTCCAAATCTCTAGTTTATGCTCCAATTATATCCCACTTTGGTTACTGCAGTATCCTTCCCTCTTGCCTCCCAAACACACACATTGTTCTCCTTCAATCCATACAAAATGCTGTTGCTAAACCCATTGCCCATCAGATTGATCATGTAACCTCCCCTTTTTTAATCTTGCAATTGATTTCCCATCTGATATCAAATCAAATTAAACGTCTGTCTCTGTGTTCAAAGCTCTACATAACTCTGCCCCTCCTCACATATACTGCCTTGTCAAGCCTCTCCTGCCACCAGTGTTTCTAAAATTGTCCACCTTTCTGTGAGAATCTGACAAAATAACTTATGTGCGCCTTCCTTGCACCCCTGCCTCATGCGTGGGATAAGCTCTCTGAGCTCATCTGCAAGACTCCTACCCTTGTTGATTTTTAAGCTCCTCTTAAAGACACACTTCTTCCATTCTGCATATAGTGAATCGATTGACTTGTGTATAAATTGCATATAAAATGGATATTGTTATTGTCTTTCCCCTGACCTCTGTCTGCTTGTCTGTCCTTGATTGTGAGCTCCTTGGAGTGGGGACCATTCTTTTTAATTGTGTGGAAAATGTCTATCAATAGCTACAACAAATTAATAATAACAATAGAATTAATTAGTATAATGTAGTGGAGTTTGTAATTTGCAAGATTCATCTTGACAAAATTGTGCTTCAGTGTGATTGCATTTTTTCAAATAATGTGTAACAGCTGTTTTTATTTTTCCTAAGGCTTTGTCTTACTTTTCCTCCTGTATCAACAGACAACAAAATTTACGAGTGCTTTGGATATACCAGTAGAATTTATAGAAAAGAATGTCAAACTACGAGGAAAGTTATGTCACATAACTGAGAAAGGACTAGAAGTTGAACATGTTCCCATTAGCCTTCCTTTCCTGTCATCATTACAGAGAAAATGTAAGTAAAAGTGCAGGAAGAATGAGACTAATAATGACAAAATTAAAATGTCCTCCAGTAGATACAGTCAATGTCCACTAAATGAGCAAAAATCTGCAACATCTGAATTGTTCCTTTAAAAACTTTTTTAGTCAATTTAGTGCCCTTAGAAAGCAGCTGGAGAGACAGCCATAGAAATTGAAGTTCTGTTCACACACAGAACAGTTACTGTATAAGCAATGATAGAGGAAGGGTTGGGAGTGAGGAGGGCCTGAGTTCTAATTCTGGCTCTGGCACTGACTGTGTGTGTGGCTGAGGCCATGTTATTTCACCTCTACTGAAGTCTCCCCACCAGTAAAATGAGGTAGTATTTATCCACCTACTTTAAAAGTGTATTGTAAGGATTTATTAATACAGTGATTTGAATATGCATCTGTCTAGACATCTTATGTATTCATGTGGTTCCTGTTACCATAGTATCTGAGTGCCTCACAATCTTTAATGTATTTATCTTCACAACACACCCATGAGGCAGGGAATTATAGTTTTCCCACTTGATGGCTGGGAAGCTGAGGCATGAGAGACTGAGGCCTCGTCAACTTTAGAATCTTTTGTAGGCATAGTAATGTTTAAGGATGTGATTTTTTTGGACGCTTTTATACTGACAAAAATCCCAGTTTAGGTTCAATTATATTGGCAAAAAAGTGCTTTGGCCATTATAACGTATTTTGTTCAGGGAACTAGTATAAGCTATACTGGCAAAAGCACTCTATTGCCAGTATAAGTTGCACCTACAGCTGCAGTAGGAGAGTTTACCAGTATAACTGATCAGTGGGATTTGATATAGACATTCATTGGGGTTTGAGCACCTAAGTCCTGTAGATTTCCTAGAATATCCTAGCTAGTACAGATAATGAGAACATCCAAAATTTCATTAGAATTAAAAAAAAAAATTGGAAGGGCTATAAACTCCCATGCTTCAAGGCACAAGCCTATTTTTAACTGAAGGGGCATAGAAGAAAGTTCCATATGGGGAGGTTGTTCTGTAGTTGTCCATGTCAGGGTTTCTTGCACCTTCCAGAAGTAGATGCTAGCAGCTGCCATTGAAGACAGGACACTAATCTAGATGGATCACTGGTCTGATCCAGTTAGGCAGTTCCCATATTCATAACTCCATTGACTTCTGTGAGGTTGTATAACTCCACTGGATCATAGCTGAGTGTGTTTTTACTACAAATACTGTCAGAAAATATTAATATTTTTTTAAAAAGTCTTTCATACATAGGGAAGATATTTTATTAAAAAATGAGCAAACCAGAATATCAAGTGGGAACACTAAACTTTTGATGATGCATCCCTCTGCTGGGCAATTATTTTTACATGTAGTTTAAATAGAATTATCTTTGTTGAATAAATCATGCTGTAACCAAATGTGTCATTGACTTTAAAGGCACTGTAAGAGGTCTGGATTTCAGTCTTCTGAGTACATCCTTGATAGGTTAAATGTCAGCAGAATAAATTCTTGGGCTTGATTTTAATTGCACAGATGTTTCACACTGTTGTAATTCAATGTACTTTAATGGAGTTACTCCTACATACTGAAGAGAAAGAAAAATCAGGCTTTTTTAAGCAGTGTGATTCTCTAAGAATAAAAATCTGACATTAAGCATTACAGTCTGATGTCTTGGAATCTCTTTTCTTAATGTGTACATAAATTTTCTAGGAAAATATTTTCTGACAGTTTTTAAGTTTTCGGAGACCTATAGATCAAAACCATATTATTCTGAAACAGGAGATAAATGTCATGTCTGAACGTATGAGACCAGATCCTCTGCTGTTGTAAATCATTATTGTTCCAGTGACTTAAATAAATACTCCATGGAAGTCAGTGGAGAAATACTTTTTTGCAGACACTGAGGATCTGGCCCATCGTGTGGAATTAGATCTCTTTTGATCATGTGGAGTAAGAAAAATGTTTTTTATATATATAATATATTCAGGGCAATCAAATGGTGTTTTGCTGGTCAGACTTGCTGGAGTGGAGCTGACACCGAATGCTATGGTCTGGTTACAGGAAGAGTTAAAACCTGCACAAATGATGTGGTTCCAGCTTCTTGGAAGGGAGGATTTGGTGCTTGATTGCCTCATTTTAGTAAATAAGGTAAACACAGTAACAAGAAAGACTGACAATTCTTTAACTTTTATTCATATCCTAAGATTTACAGTGATTATTGCTATTACTTGCTTAATATATAAGATATAATGGTATTATATTAAATATTTATGCAGATTGGAGATAAAATAAATATTTATTTTTGCAAACTCACTTAAAATATCAGTGTAGCTTTTGAGTGGCTAGTTAGCAATTCTCTACGCAGTCATGGTTTGTGGCATCTGAAAATACAGTGCAAGCTAGCTCTGTTGTCTAGTGCTCTACAATGTCTTAGGAATTTTGATTGATCAAGTATCCGATGTATTAAATGTTGTTCCACAGATGTCTGCATATTTCATATTTAATTAATAAATGTTAAAAGTGAGTTGAATGCTGTACAACTTTTAACTATTTCTGGAGTTCCCAACACCAAAAGGGTATAGAATTAGCCAAAAAGAGGTCATTCCTAACTCATAACATTCAGACAATTCACACAACAGATTAATTGAAAATGTACTAATAGCGTTAATATCCTTTGTAAATAGCCAAGCGAATACATAAAGTGAAATGCTGCCTTCATTTTATCTTTTTGTAGGGTAGATTTTTCAGTGTGTGTCTGAATGAAGAGATTTTGAGACAAGGGCTTGGCAAAACAACACGTATTGAAGGACTACATCATGACTCTCCATTATACTGGAAGCTTCACAAAAGACTACTTCAAGCAGAACTAAAAGCCTTGAAGAAAAATAAGGGAATATGGAAAGAAGAAAGTTACTTTGAAAAACTTAGAGATCATATAAGTAATAATAAATTTGTACAGAAGTTAAAACAATTTGTAAACTGGCTACGAATACATATTTCAAAGTGAAATGGGAAGGACTTAGCTAGAAAAATGCTATTTGGACATGGATGAGTGTCTCTTTGGTGTGTGCTTTTTATTAATGATGAGCTTATGAAGGAAAGCCTAAGCCTTGATTTTTGAGACTCCTGCCTCAAGGAAAAATATAGAAAATAGTCCTAGTAAAGTTATTTAAAGAGATGTTTAAATATAGTATAATTCTTATATAAGAATAAACTTCAGCATGATGATGCCTGCTAAAGTGTGTTAAGGCCAATATTATTGAAATATAGGAGCCTAAAGTTATGCTTCTAAATCCTTAATTTAGGCTCTTAAATAAGTGGTCAGATTTTCAAGAGTGCCTAACACCCAGAAGACCCCATTTACCTCAGTGGAAATTATTGAAGATCCTATTTTTGAAGATCTAAAATATTCATGTACAGTATGACACTTCACTTACATTGCAGTGGAATATAATATGCAGGAGGACTACTTGAAAACTGAATATTAATTATTAGATATCACTTAAAGAAAATAACTTTCCAATATTTCTGCTTTCCTGGACCTTTGTTGTACATAAGTATTTTTGTTTGAGTCCAATATAAGGGAACACATATGTGCTATTTACTATTTCTGTGTTTTAAAAGTTTAACATGTTGAATAGCTAGTTCTACTATGTAATTAATAGAAAAGATGACTTGACACAGCTGATCTTAAAAAGAAGTGTGTATAGAAGTTCCTAACCACGAGAATTTAAATTTAGAAACACAGTAGGTGAGTATGAATTAGTACA
>NC_133776.1:25525006-25642026 GCF_003597395.2 Chelonoidis abingdonii
ACTGACTTTCCTAAGTCCTGTAGATTTCCTAGAATATCCTAGCTAGTACAGATAATGAGAACATCCAAAATTTCATTAGAATTAAAAAAAAAAATTGGAAGGGCTATAAACTCCCATGCTTCAAGGCACAAGCCTATTTTTAACTGAAGGGGCATAGAAGAAAGTTCCATATGGGGAGGTTGTTCTGTAGTTGTCCATGTCAGGGTTTCTTGCACCTTCCAGAAGTAGATGCTAGCAGCTGCCATTGAAGACAGGACACTAATCTAGATGGATCACTGGTCTGATCCAGTTAGGCAGTTCCCATATTCATAACTCCATTGACTTCTGTGAGGTTGTATAACTCCACTGGATCATAGCTGAGTGTGTTTTTACTACAAATACTGTCAGAAAATATTAATATTTTTTTAAAAAGTCTTTCATACATAGGGAAGATATTTTATTAAAAAATGAGCAAACCAGAATATCAAGTGGGAACACTAAACTTTTGATGATGCATCCCTCTGCTGGGCAATTATTTTTACATGTAGTTTAAATAGAATTATCTTTGTTGAATAAATCATGCTGTAACCAAATGTGTCATTGACTTTAAAGGCACTGTAAGAGGTCTGGATTTCAGTCTTCTGAGTACATCCTTGATAGGTTAAATGTCAGCAGAATAAATTCTTGGGCTTGATTTTAATTGCACAGATGTTTCACACTGTTGTAATTCAATGTACTTTAATGGAGTTACTCCTACATACTGAAGAGAAAGAAAAATCAGGCTTTTTTAAGCAGTGTGATTCTCTAAGAATAAAAATCTGACATTAAGCATTACAGTCTGATGTCTTGGAATCTCTTTTCTTAATGTGTACATAAATTTTCTAGGAAAATATTTTCTGACAGTTTTTAAGTTTTCGGAGACCTATAGATCAAAACCATATTATTCTGAAACAGGAGATAAATGTCATGTCTGAACGTATGAGACCAGATCCTCTGCTGTTGTAAATCATTATTGTTCCAGTGACTTAAATAAATACTCCATGGAAGTCAGTGGAGAAATACTTTTTTGCAGACACTGAGGATCTGGCCCATCGTGTGGAATTAGATCTCTTTTGATCATGTGGAGTAAGAAAAATGTTTTTTATATATATAATATATTCAGGGCAATCAAATGGTGTTTTGCTGGTCAGACTTGCTGGAGTGGAGCTGACACCGAATGCTATGGTCTGGTTACAGGAAGAGTTAAAACCTGCACAAATGATGTGGTTCCAGCTTCTTGGAAGGGAGGATTTGGTGCTTGATTGCCTCATTTTAGTAAATAAGGTAAACACAGTAACAAGAAAGACTGACAATTCTTTAACTTTTATTCATATCCTAAGATTTACAGTGATTATTGCTATTACTTGCTTAATATATAAGATATAATGGTATTATATTAAATATTTATGCAGATTGGAGATAAAATAAATATTTATTTTTGCAAACTCACTTAAAATATCAGTGTAGCTTTTGAGTGGCTAGTTAGCAATTCTCTACGCAGTCATGGTTTGTGGCATCTGAAAATACAGTGCAAGCTAGCTCTGTAGTCTAGTGCTCTACAATGTCTTAGGAATTTTGATTGATCAAGTATCCGATGTATTAAATGTTGTTCCACAGATGTCTGCATATTTCATATTTAATTAATAAATGTTAAAAGTGAGTTGAATGCTGTACAACTTTTAACTATTTCTGGAGTTCCCAACACCAAAAGGGTATAGAATTAGCCAAAAAGAGGTCATTCCTAACTCATAACATTCAGACAATTCACACAACAGATTAATTGAAAATGTACTAATAGCGTTAATATCCTTTGTAAATAGCCAAGCGAATACATAAAGTGAAATGCTGCCTTCATTTTATCTTTTTGTAGGGTAGATTTTTCAGTGTGTGTCTGAATGAAGAGATTTTGAGACAAGGGCTTGGCAAAACAACACGTATTGAAGGACTACATCATGACTCTCCATTATACTGGAAGCTTCACAAAAGACTACTTCAAGCAGAACTAAAAGCCTTGAAGAAAAATAAGGGAATATGGAAAGAAGAAAGTTACTTTGAAAAACTTAGAGATCATATAAGTAATAATAAATTTGTACAGAAGTTAAAACAATTTGTAAACTGGCTACGAATACATATTTCAAAGTGAAATGGGAAGGACTTAGCTAGAAAAATGCTATTTGGACATGGATGAGTGTCTCTTTGGTGTGTGCTTTTTATTAATGATGAGCTTATGAAGGAAAGCCTAAGCCTTGATTTTTGAGACTCCTGCCTCAAGGAAAAATATAGAAAATAGTCCTAGTAAAGTTATTTAAAGAGATGTTTAAATATAGTATAATTCTTATATAAGAATAAACTTCAGCATGATGATGCCTGCTAAAGTGTGTTAAGGCCAATATTATTGAAATATAGGAGCCTAAAGTTATGCTTCTAAATCCTTAATTTAGGCTCTTAAATAAGTGGTCAGATTTTCAAGAGTGCCTAACACCCAGAAGACCCCATTTACCTCAGTGGAAATTATTGAAGATCCTATTTTTGAAGATCTAAAATATTCATGTACAGTATGACACTTCACTTACATTGCAGTGGAATATAATATGCAGGAGGACTACTTGAAAACTGAATATTAATTATTAGATATCACTTAAAGAAAATAACTTTCCAATATTTCTGCTTTCCTGGACCTTTGTTGTACATAAGTATTTTTGTTTGAGTCCAATATAAGGGAACACATATGTGCTATTTACTATTTCTGTGTTTTAAAAGTTTAACATGTTGAATAGCTAGTTCTACTATGTAATTAATAGAAAAGATGACTTGACACAGCTGATCTTAAAAAGAAGTGTGTATAGAAGTTCCTAACCACGAGAATTTAAATTTAGAAACACAGTAGGTGAGTATGAATTAGTACAACAATAAACTACTTATTTGCTTGTAGTATAAAACATTAGTTTATACATTTGTAAAGAGTTGCAGAATTTAAAGATTATAATCTGGTGGAAGTGACCTTTTGAATATTCATTGTTTGTTTCTATATTTAGGTTAAATCAAGTGAATTATACAGGTTTTGTAGTCAAGAGCACTAAACTCTGTGCAACCTTAACAATTAAACATGGCACATTAAATTTCTTATTCTCCTCTGTTCTTATGCTTAGCTGCAATTTTTTAAAACTGAGGACACGTATACTTCTGAAGGATTAAATAGCCAAAAAATCTATTATGAGAGCAGTATACTTGTGTGTGGTGTTGAACTTTTATGATCTTGATAATAGCAGTTTGCCACCAGAACAGATCTGATATTCTGGCTTTATGAAAAGGTGTATTCCTTTTAAGAGCAGGGCAGGCTGATAACCCTTTCTAGAATATAAAATAATTAGGTCTGTTGAGCGATTAAAAAAATGAATCATGTGTCCATGCTGATGACGGGTTCAGTTCAATAACAATCCAAAGGAGTAGAGACCGATGCATGTTCATTTTCATTATTTGAGTCATGCCACCAGCAGAAGGTTGATTTTCCTTTTTTGGTGATTGGGGTTCTGTCTAGATGACCAGCATTGTAACAAATGACTACTTTTATTTGTGTTTAATTATAGATCTTATAAAGAATAACATAGCCCTGATGGCACATAAGGCTGTATTTCCATTCAGGAGTTCTGCTGATAAGAGACCACAAAAGAAAACTCCTATATTTGTTTATGTTTATGATGTTTTTTTTCGTTGTCATTCAGGACTGATCTATAGAAAGGCTTCATTCAGAAAAAGATAGCTATGGTGTTCCAGACTGTGCAGATCTTGAAAGAGTGCAGATCTTGTCTCTGTGGGAGGCCTGTCTATTCAGAAGCTAATAATAGAGTAGAAACAAACAGCTCTGCAGTAGGGAGTTGTGGAGCTGATAGAGAGGTAGGAAAAAACTATTTTCCTTGTGTGCCCATTAATATCCTATCTATACTGAGCATCCTCCTGTTCCTCCCTGCTGCCTTAGCAGCACTGCACATGATGAGCAGGTACTGCATTTAGGGTGCAGTACCTGCATGATCAAGGATAGGGCAAAAGACAGATGAAACTACATGGCCCAGGCAGCTCAGTTTCTGAAATTCTGTATACATTATAAACAAACCTCTTAATTGGGGCGGTGTAAATGAGAGACAATGCCTCCAAATGGCCTGTAAAATAAAAATGGTCAGGTTTGCATTTCCCTTGTACTGTGATAGGGGATGTTAAAGACAAATGGTTGTCATAAATAACTCTTCCTGGTGGCCATAGCCACCTCTCTAAGAAGTTTGTCAGCAAATTTTGGGTCATGGTCTTTTTAAAATCCTTCCTTTTGGACTAATAATAAAGTTTAAGTTGTGGGTTGAGTCCTGCCTATGAAGTAGAGGGAGGGCTTCACTGAGCATATAGCAATGATTATCAGTGGTCAGAGAATTCAGCATTGTAAATGCTATGCCATTTACTGGGGACACCCAATAGTGAACTCACTGAAGGCAGGAGAGAAAGAAACAGCAAGAAAAATTCCACCTACACAAGAGTCATATGAAAAGAAAGTTGATGAAAACAAAAGTATTTCTTTCCTTTCCCACACCTGGCTAGCTAGAGATCATGCAGATTCCCTTATGTAAAACTCTCTACACCCACTGTGTAGATCTTTAAATATAAAAGAAAAATTACTATACTGAAAATAGAGTTTTGTTAGATTTCCGTTTCTTTCATCATGAGGGTGATGTCCTGAGCTCTCTGAGCCAGAGGGAAACTCAAAAGGCTTTTGAAAGGTCATAGATATTCTGTATTGGAGGGATGTCAAATTCATTCTGGGGACAGGACCAAATTCCATTTTAATTATTGTCCACTAGTGAATGTAGATGAGGCGTATGTGTCTTTCTTCTCTTTGAATTTTCCACTATGCAACTACTCTCAAGTCCTCCTTTATGGTAGACTTCACTCCCAGCCCCTTCCTCAGACCATCTGCTAGAATGATCAGCAATCAAATTGTTCATGGTGACAGTTAAAGTGTCACCGCTGGACTTTTGCATTAACGCTCCAGTGAGATTAATGGGGTGGGCAGGAGAATCTATCATGGTCAGAGCCATTGCTGAGGATTGAAAACTCCCTTAAAGAAATAAATTAAATAGATTCTTTATGAATATATCGTGCAGGCCACATAAATATGTTAAGTGGGCCAGATGAGGCATTTGACATCTACTGCTGGATCAAATATTCAAAAGGGGTTATAGTTATAGAAAACAAATTAATATTTTGTATTCAGAAAGCTCTGGAACCTTAACTGTTGCATTGTACAGTCTTGAGACAACAGGAGGCAGGGTCTTTGCAGCAAGGGATTGTGATGGTGGAATTCTCTCTCCCATTAAATTCTCCAGGGCTACACTTGATTTATTTTATTTTTTTTTCTTTCCCCTCTCCTCTTGCCTAACTTGGTTTCTGTTCTGGGATTTACTTGGACTTGTTTAACTAGTTGTAAATTATGGGCCATATTATGAGTACTCTTGTGTGAACGGACTGGAGATAAGAGTGCACAGGGAGCCCCTTCACTCCTGTGGCTGCTACATGTATAAGATAGTCATAAGTCAGTATAAAGCACAAGAAAGGAGTGGTGCTAGTTGGCTGCTAGTGTTAATGGCGGGTAGGCACAGAGTGGGTGAATAGCAGAGGTGCTGGAACAATTTTGGGGATGCTGAAGATGGAAACCCCCACTACCCCTTGTTCCAGCACCACTGGTGAATAATGTTAGTGAATGAAGGGTGTGTGAGAATAGAATGTGTGAGTGCAGTGTAAGTACAGATGTAAGGAGGTGAAAGAGTGAGTAGGTGAACTTACCTCATGTAAAATGATAAGGAACTAAGTATATTTAATAATGTATTTAATGGATCATATATGTACATATATATTAAAAATAGCTAGTAATATTAGAAGCAAGTGCATAACTAGTATAACTAATGGGAGGACTAGTTTGTAGGATGGCCTTTGAATAACCTTTTGGGAGGGTATGCAAAACAAAGCTGTTTGGCTAATTAAGATTTGACATACTATCTTTTCGGTTATTCAACTCTTGAATTATCCTTCATTTTGGATACAGGACAAGGATTAAGTTAATCGACGGTCATGATGACCCAACCAAGTATAATCAGGATAAACAAGGAAAGTCCCCAAAGATCCTGTGAAATATTAATAGTTTTTATGGCTAATAAGTAGATAAATGTTACATAATCTAGTGTTATGTGGAATCTTATATTTGGTCATAGATATTGGTAATCATTATTATGTAACAGATCAGAGATGAGGGGTGTAGATAGAAAGCAGTGTGTCATCTTGGGCATAAAAGAGTGCATGGAGACATGTCTTTGCCTTTGTTTATATATAACCTTGTTGTACGTACTCAGCCAGATCATTGGCCTGACATGCCTCAAGTGATCACTGGGATGTGGCTCTCTGTACCTATGCTGAATAAATCTGTTCCTTGGATCTTAACTCTGGACTTAGCAGTGGTTGTCAGCTTTGCTAGGTTCATATGGTAACCTGTGGGCCTGGTTGGTGTTCTGAAAACATCCTCAAAATAGGTAGTGTAAACGTGAGTTTGAGTGCAGGGGGAGAGAGTGAAAATAAAGAATGAGATGGAGAAAGGAGGATTCTTGGGGCTTGATTCTGCACTCAATCCAGTTTTACCCTTTTGTTGCACGCTGTAATCAAGAGCAGAATTTTGCCCATGGATTAGGATGGAGAGAAAAAAGAAGAGGTTGAGAAGAGAGGGTGAAAGGTGCCAAACGAAGGACCATTGCGACGGTCGAGCATCTACCAAAATACCGCCGAATTTTGGCGGCGATGCCTCTCAATGACATAGCTTGGCGGCAAGCGGCATCATCGAGAGGCATCGCCACTGAATTTCGGAGGCATTTTGGTGGATGCTCGACCGCTGGCCAGACGCGGGCACATTTAGATGCCCCTGCGGGTGCCATGGCACCTGTGGGCACCGCATTGGGGACCCCTGCCCTAGGATATTCTTTGATCAGATCAGTGTTAAAAACGGAATAGGAAGAAATAGAGATTCAATAAAGAATGTGGAAGAGTTTCAGCACTACTGGAAGAAAATTTGTTCTAAGGATGTACAACATAATTAGATAGCAGATTGGATTAAAAATGTGAGAGAGAAAATTAAAAACCACACAGGAATATCAAAGAAAAAAGGAGATAAGGTATTGAGAGGAACAAAAAATTGTAAAGCACCTGGATCAGATGGGGTGTATAGATTCTGGCTGAAATGCTTAACTCTCCATGACTATTTACTTGAACAACTTAATAAATGTTTGAAGAACAGATGTCCAAGATGGACAGGAAGAACCATTCTCATACCAAAAAAAAAAACAAGGCCACAATGATCCTATGAATTATAGACCAGTCACATGTTTACCAGTGACGTGGAAACTGCTAATGGCAATTCTGGCAAAGATGAGATCCGGATCATGCTAGCACGCAGTGGAATGAAGGACTCCTGAGCAAAAAGACTGGATAGTAAACACAAAAGGGACAAAAGGATATCCTCCTCATGATAAACAGGAGGATCACAGAAGGTGCAAAACAAACAAAAATATAAAAATGAAAAAAAATTGAGATTGCTTGGATAGACTAGCAAAAGGCATATAATGGTGTCCCTCTTACATTTGTTGATCAAAATGCTCAGGGTTCATCCAAAGATCATTTCCTTCCTGCAGCAATCTGTGGTTAACTGGAACACTCAACTCTACCCGGAAGGGACTCTTGTTGATAAGGTCCAAATTAAAAAAGAAATATTTTAAGGAAATCCCCTATCACCAATGCTGTTCACAGTAGTGATGTTGCCACTGACATGGATGATGCAGGAGAGAAATTGTGTTTATCTTATCAGCAAAGAGTAAAAACTAGTTAATCATTTGTTACGTATGGAGGGTCTTAAACTATATGAATGGTCACAAAAGGCGATATAAAAATTGATGTGTAGAAAAGGTTAGTCAAGATATAAAGCTTGGCTTGGCTAAATATGTGTCAGCGGGTGTAAAAAGGGGCAAACTGGTACAATCACATGACATACAAGTTAAGGAAGATACTATCCAAGATTTCTCTCAGCCTAGCTCCTGTAAATACCTTGGATTCAGGGAACTATTGGAGTTACAACATAAGTCAAAGTAATAGTGAGGAAAGAATATTACAGACAAATAACTACTAAAGATGAAACTCAACCTGAAGAATTCAATCCAGCCTATTAATATATGCATGATGCCAGTAGTACAATACACTTGCAAAGTGATCAAGTGGAATGGAGGAAAAGAAAAAACTGACATCCAAACAAGAAAGTTTCTGGTGATCCATAGAGAAGTGAGTAGCTATCAAGACATGAACAGGATGTACATTCAATGATGTGATGGAGGAAAAGGTCTGCTATCTGTGGAGGAAGCAATTGACATTGAAAAATATAACATATGAGAAGCTGGAGACAGTAAAAGATCATCTAATTGTGATAACAAGTGAGAGCTGAGTGCACATCTCAGCCCTAGAAAGCATAAAAGAAAGGAGAAAGCAAATTACCAAAGAAAGGCTTGAAAAATTTACAGAGTGGTGAAGAGAGATTGAATCCCTTTAGTAACTGAAGATTAACAAACTCATGGTTTGTAGAAAGATACCTCATTATGAGTACACAAGAGCAGTCCTTAAAGCTTAATTACATTCAAAATAAAACTGATTGACAGAACTGCTCCCCTAACTGCAGAATGTGTTCCAAAAAGGAAGAGATGGAGTATGTGTTAAACACTTTCAGGAGCCTGGCTGGGAGAGAATATATGAACAGAGACAATGAGGTTGCCAAATGTTTGCATTGGAACCTCTGTGGAGTGCTCTAGTCTAGAGGAGGAAGAGTCCTAAGATTTTTATGGGCTCTGGTAATTGTCACAGAGCAAACGGGACAGGCAAACATGCCAGACATAGTTGCTGTAGAAAAGAAGACAAATAAGATCATGCTAATTGATATTGCCACACCAACAGACAGAAAAATAAAAAACCATTAGAGAAGATAGCGATGTATTAAGAACTCTGCCACAAGCTGGAACGACTGTGGAAAACTAGAACAGAGATGATCCAAGTGATTATTGGAACACTTGGAGCAATCCCTAAAGATATGAATGAGCAGCTCAGGAACATGTTAGGAGTGAAAGACATCAGAATCAGTAACTTCCTGAAAAGTGCTTTTAGGTGCTGTGATGAAGGTCGAAGGAGAATGAATGCATTTGAACTCCAAAAATGAAGGAATTCTGTAAGGAAAACTCCTGAACTTCCAAAACTACAGAGTCGGTTTGTGGTGACTCAGGGAGAGAAATTTTAGACAGTTGCTTTCCCCTTTTTATGCTTAAAGATCTTGTATATTGTGAAGGCTCTTTGTTTAAAAAAAAAACAAAAACAAAACACCACCAACAACCAGATGTAATACTGAGCGATAATATACATATTCAAAGCTGAAGCTCCCCCTCGCCCCCTTTTAACGGTGCCTAACTCACGTTTCACATGCAATTACTTTGAGGATAAAGCTTCTTCCGTTTAGCCCATGATACTTTGCTGTGCAATTGCAATAGCCCGTGCTGAATTGAATGACAACAATGGATTGTTTCTATGGTATCAGCCAATCAGTTGCTGGACAGAGATGAAAAGGTGAAATTTAAGATGCTGCTCTAAGAGGTCACATTACTCCCTCTGCAGCTGCCCATCGCAGATCTGTCTCCTAGTCTGACAAACTGGACTGGCAATAATGTTCTCACAATCTGTAAAGCCCAGGAAAACCATGGCATATCTTTCAGTTTGAGAACAGGACAAAAACTAAAACTTGATCACTTCTTCTTGGCTTTTTTGACAGTGACTGAGTATGATATTAATCTATTTGATGCATCCTCTGTGAAAGGAATTATATAATGATTCCCTGCACTTGCTGAGGATAGATGGGATCCTCTGATAGGGCTTTTCCATCTCTAATTTTGTAGATCTTTACAAAAAGAAAAATGTTTTCTTGCATTTTGAACGGGCAGTAACATTGTTACTGCTTCTCTGTGTAAAGTGAAATACAAACATGACTCGCACAGTGTGACCCATACTTTCTTGGAGCCTTCTTATTGGAGGAAACTTTGAAATAGAAGGTGAATGAAAAGCTGCTTAGTACTCCCAGCAGACTTTGAACTAGCGAACAATAGGAGCACGCTGAATAGAAGCGGAGACAAGAAATGCTGGAATACCTGGTGCTGGATCACTACCACTTCAGAATCCTTTAGCTAAATTCATCTCCTGTTAGAAAACAGAAACCAAATTCATGCATTTTAAGTGTTCAGGGTGGACACACAAATAAGATGCGAAAGCTTGCTTCGCTTTTTTGCAGAAAGTGCAATTCACCCGGGCATGGAGGAATCATGGGATGGACGGCCTCTTCCAATGCAACATGATCGCAATCGTTCTGCTCTCTGTGTCTGGTATGTGTGTGTGGGGGCATTTGAGGGAAGATACTTGAGGAGCAGAAATGGAAAGGAGCTAACTTGCCTCTCCTGACTGACAGAGGTAGGCTCTGCACCACCTCCACATAAACCGTGGCAGAGAGGAGGTTTTCTAGCAGGTTAGGAGAGAAACAGAGGGCTAGGGCCAGTCCTGTGGCCACTACTCCCACTCCTGTGCAGGGGTCCACCCTAGGGACTCAGGTAATATAGGTGAGGTAGATAGCTGCAGTGGAGGAGGGACTGCAGAGCAGCTGCCCACAGGTTGGTAATGGATTTAATTCTCCCACCACCAGCTGCTGTAGTTCCCATTTACTGATGCTTTCCTAGGGTGGAGTGAGGACCCAATCCTCCTCTCCCTCTTCATGAAGCTGAACTCCTATTGACTTCAGACAGAGTTTTGCCCGAGGAAGGACTGAAGAAACTAGGCCAGACTATCAAAAATGACATCCCTCAAGTGTCTGCAACTATCCTGATAGTATGGAAATGGCAGAATAACCAACAGCACCCAGCATGCTGGGGCAACTCTGCTGCGGTCAGCAGAGTCCCCCGCCAGCGAGGAATTGACCTGCCAGGATCGTGACCTTACAGTGACTCCAGCGGGAGCAGGATCCGGCCCCGGAGCTGCCACCCCCTCCATCCCCCCTTCCCCAGGGAAAGGGCCTGGCAGCGACTGCTGCACGGCGTGTGCGGCCGTTTGTGCTGCGTGCCCGGGGCTGGCGGCGCGGGGCGCTCCGGTCCGGGCGGCTCCCGCTCCAGGTTTCTCCTGCTGTCGCCGCGCAGCTGGGGGGCATTGCTGTGTGTGTTTGAATGAGGACGCAGGTTGTGGCGGCAGCAAAGCTGGTGCTGGCGCCTTCTCTGCCGGTTGCTCCTGCTGCGGGGCTGGGGAAGACCCGCTCGGCACCCGCTGCGGGGGCACATCCCCTAGCGAGAGGGAGCCGCTGAGAGGTACGGGCTTGCCCGGTGGGCACTGGGGTGCAGGGCTAACGACAGGCACCAAGTTCTCGTGAACTTTCCCGTGGCAGGCGGTGGCTGCATCCCAGTAAGTTGTGTGGCGCAGCCCCCCGGGCCGCCGGTTTCATCTGGCGGGGTAACATGCTCGGGAGATGGCTAGGAGCTGTCTGCTGTCACCCGCTGGGCCGGGGCAGACGCCTTGGAGCCACCAGCCTCCCCCCGCGGGCTGGTTCCGACTCGAGGTGCAGCCAAGGGGAGGAAGGTTTTGTTCGCTTCCTTGGAGTAGATGTAATGGCCTCTCCAAGTGTCTCGGTCCCAGGGAGCCAGGGGAGGTCATTGTGTCTGCTACAGCCCCTTTGGGGAGGCATGTTAAGCGCTCCGTTTAATGCCATGGAAATAAGGAGCTCACACTAGTTTCAAATGGCGTGAATCATTTGCATTTAATGGAAGGGGGACAGAAGGCAAAGAGAGGCGAGGAGCGGAAGAAATGACTGATATCCAGTTACTAGATAGACAATAACCACATACAAAGCGTCTCAATGATTTTTTAACAGCTACGGATGTGCCTTCCTTCGGCTGGGAGCTGGAAAGCCGGAATAGTGGGGTGAGGATCCCTCTTGAAATTGGTACATCTTTTTCATTCATCTGTTTTCTCTAGACTAACCGAACATAATGAGTGTGACAGATACTTTTTAAGGAGAAGTCTTCTGTTCTGTGGCTGGTTTGTACTTTTCCACTTTGCCACCTGCTGTGTGCCCCAAAGTGGGCGCTTGAGAGAGACAGAACTCCTTTGCCTTGTATGTTTTGATTTTAGATAACATTAATTAAGAATAAAAAGCAGTTGTGGAAACAGTGATGGATTTGATTCACCTCCAATCAAGTAAAGTCTTTTTGATTTAATATTTCCGTCTTTGTAATACATTTGTATTAAGCAGATGAGTTCAGAGATGTAGGTGAAAGAGAGAGCAAAAGGTTAGCCTTTGAAGAAAGGTCAATTGCTTTTCTTGTGAATCTCCCATCTCATTTTCTGTACCCATTTAAGTCTTTTGCAGATTGACTGACTCACCAGAGCCATTAAAATTAAGATAGCCAATACAGAGTCTTATGTTGTTTGGAAAGCATATTTCCTTATTCTTAAACAGTATTATCAGGGAATGTTAATAGGAGTTTGTTTACCAGGAGTGTTAAATTTGGTACATGTACATATTTCTTATATTATTATGTCAACAGGCTTGTATTTCAGGTGGCTCAGCATTGCTTTTGTCCTTCCAGCTCCTCTCAGTAACCCAATTATGGTTATTTAGCTGATGTATGATAAGCAGCAGAGATGAAAAAGCTGATGACCTTTTTCTAGCAGTTATTGCCACAAACAAGAAACATGGATTCCTTGATGGAGTTAGGGAATTCTTTAGCTGTAGTTGGAATTGATCACCTTGCCCTGTAGAAGGAATTCAATGACTAGGGCCTTACTTTTTGATTGTATGGAATGAAATGCAGTATGTTGCTATATAATATGCTATTAAGCACTTGGTCTCCAGGACAACAAAGACATCTGAATTAAATAAACATTTTTCTGCTTTGTAAGACTAGTTCTTTTACATTGTATTAGTAAATGGAATAAAATGTAGTGTGTTGCCCTCACATCTCATGGTTAAAGAAAGTTTTGACATTTGGGTAGTTTATGATCTTGTTTGCTGGTTTGTATCCTGCAATTCCCTAATTCCCAATGACATGTGTTCCTATTGGTTCCTGGAGGTAAATTGCAAAGAGCAATGTTAGCAGGGAGTCAGATAATTAGACAGAAAAAATCGAGGGGGGGGGGGGAGATGGGGCTGAAACAAAGGGAGAAGGGTTCCCTGCAGTCTGGATTTATAGCCAGGCAAAATTAGTTTTGAAAGAACAATAGGTTGAGTAATTTCGTCCAGGATTTTTTTAAAACTTGTACTGTTGAAAGAATTTCTGATTTGATCATCAGCTTTTTAAATGTTTATCACCAAAGTATTTAAAATAAATATGTATAGTTAGGCTTGGAAGAGTTTATTTTATTGGTAAATGTCAATTTCACCTTATGCATACAAACTGACAAAAAAGGTGCATTGATGATAATCAAAATTTACAGATAGGCATAGTAAGAAAACTGCTGCTTTTGAACTTATTAGAGTTTTTACTTTGTATACTTGGATGTGATGTTGACAATTTGTATTTTAACAGTTATAAAGCTTGAACTTTTTGAATCTCAACATCTACTGTCCTTAAATAATTATCTGTAATAATTACCCCTCATAATTTCCCACAACTGTGAGAATGTAATAAAAATCAACAAAAAAGCACAAATCCATATTTCTGCACAGCTGTGAAAATTTAAATAAAAATAGGGAAAAATGCTTAAAATAAACATTGATATTATCCATGTCCATTATTTAAAAAATTGAATTCTGCCGTCCCTATCTACAGTATCTGCCATCTATTTTCAGTTAGAATTTTCTTCTGGTTGATGAGATGCTTTAAAGTTCTACAGTGCATCAATATGCTGAGGCTATAAAGAAACCGTGTCTTTTATCTTAGTTCTAGTGAAGTCCTCTATAAGTACCATCTTTAATAATATATCTCACTATAAGAAGCTCATGTCTTGTTCATATAAATAACTTTGGAAGAAATATTGAGCCTGGAGAGAGGAAGTTTGTTGGCAATTACAACATTAATTCAAGTATCAGAGGGGTAACCGTGTTAGTCTGGATCTGTAAAAAGCAACGAAGAGTCCTGTGGCACCTTATAGACTAACAGCTGTATTGGAGCATAAGCTTTCATGGGTGAATATCCACTTCCGTCTGATGAAGTGGGTATTCACCCACAAAAGCTTACGCTCCAATATATCTGTTAGTCTATAAGGTGCCATAGGACTCTTTGTTGCTTTTAACATTAATTTAATGCTTCATAGGCATTATTTGATATTCAAGATACAGTTGATATGAAGATAAGTCATAAAGAACTGTGTATCTCTTCCAAGGTCTGTTTCAGGAATTGCATTAAATTGTATTCATTTTTTCAGTTCAAAGAGAAAATACGAAATAGAATTCCTATTGTTCATTTAGACCCTCATGTGCAAAAGTTTATTTTTGTCTCGTTGGACAATAAGGGTGTGAGATTCAGGAGGCTACAGCTTTCAGGAAGCTGCAGGTGCTCAACATTTCTCAGCATTAGGCCCTCAGTTTGCTTAGGAATATTTAGAGGTGAAATCCTGGTCCCATTGAAGTAAATGGGAGTTTTGCCATTCAGATAAGAGACCCTAACAGTTGTAGTTCATCTTACAGTTACAGAGGTCTTGTGGTTAAGAAAAAGGACTGAGAGAGTCTGGAGAGCTGGATTCTGTTTGCAGCTCTGTTGAAGGAACTGAGGCATTGAAGTCGATGGGAGTTTTGTTATTGACTTCAAAGGGATAAGAATTTCACCCTGAGTGTATTCTTAGCATCTATATGTAGCACTTTTTGGTCCAATCCTGTAAGATGCAGAGCACTCGCAGCCCTTGACTTAACCTTAGCACTTGGTAGGATTGGGCCCTTTCTGAAAGCACTTTACAAACATCTAATTAAGACTTTTAAAAACAGTTTTAGCCCTAAAGTAAAAAATTAAGAAAACAAAACAACAAATCACTGCCCCCCCCCTCCAAAACCAACCTCTCCCCCAAACATTGTTTCACTGTTTGATCTTCATCCTTTGTGGTATGGCTCACAGCTGTGTGTCTGTTGTAATTATTAGGTTTAGATAAGTTGCTAGAAAGTACGGCACATAATTCTGAAGAGCAAAAGAAATGAAGAGACCGCCCAAAAGAATCATGCATAATTCTTAAGTTACCAAGACAAATGTAAGACTGTATCAATTGTATCAAATGTACTAGTCAGGGCTTCTTTGTTCAAGAGATACCTGCTGTGTTATAAAGTACAGCGCTTGTGTCCTTTACATAAACTCTGTTTATATACTTGTCCTTAAGGTTCATGACCCATATTTCACAAAGCTTCAGAAGCTATTACATGTAAATATGATTACTATAACCAAAAAATGCCCACCATAACAGTACTTAAAAGAAGTCTGGGCCCAATCCTGCAAGACTTACTAACACGAGTAGTCCCAACAGACTTACTAAAATAAATAGATTACTCATTGGTATGAGGGTTGCAGGTTCTATACAAAAGAAAAAAAATCTATGAAACTACTGCACTGCAGTGTATACACTGTTGAAATCTTCCTGTACTGTTGAGCAACAGCTTTTGGAGTAATCCCAATAGAGTGAACAGATATTTATACCTTCTATATAGCCTGTGAAGGAGTCAGTTTCTGGATAAAAGGTTAGGTTGTACAGCAAAAGAATATTATGATTTATCATCTGACTATCAATGATTCATTAAAAGATTTATGGCACTGGCTGAAAAGCATTTTCTCATTTAAAAAGCCTATAAAATAGGGATCAGCTGGTGCTTTTGGATCAGCTGGAGCGGAACTCATTATTGTAACAATACCAGCTCAGCTTGAGATGTTGCCTAGGGAATTGAGTTAACAATTCTGTCTTTCACCCTTTAAGGCTTGTGTTCCAAGATGACTCTGGGGGCAATAAAATATCAATATTTTAAAGGGAAAAAAAAATTCTCTCTCTCTATGAGTTGAAGGTGAAGTTATCCACTATTGATTTGATGCTAGTAGATCCCAAGCCTGGCAATAAGCAGGAGTGCTTTTGCACTGATGTGTTATCAAAAAATACTATTGACATCAAAATGGTTTTATCCTCAAAATACAGGGGAAAATTCTCATTTCAGGTCTCTACGTTAGTACTCAGCTGCAGTATTTAGTGTTTCTCTGACCTCTGTGTCACTTTTCCTGTGATGTTAGGGAGTGCTAGTACTGTAGTTGAGTATTACCATGTGGATCTGAGGGGAGAATCTTTCTGTTATTACAAAGAAGCTTAGGCCCTGTCTACGTTACCACTTATGTCGGCAAAACTTATGTTGGTCAGTGGTGTGAACCCCAAAGCAACATAAGTTTCGCTGGCATAAGTGGTTGTGTGCACAGCGCTATGCTGTGGGAGAGCTTCTTTCTCCAAAATAGATATTGCCACTTGTTGGGGGTGGTTTAATTAGGTCAAAGAGAGAGCTCTCTCCTGTCAGCATAGAGCAGCTACATGAGAGATCTTAGAGTGGCTGGCGCAGCTGCATTGGTACAGTTGTGCCGCTGTAAACTCTCTAGTGTAGACATAGCCTTAGAGAGACAAGGCGCATGAGGTAATAATCGTATCCACTCATTATACTTCATGCCCAAACATAGCCATCATATGAACAACATACCCTCATATCTCAATGTCTGCACTTTGACCTGCCAACCTTTTACCCCCAATTGGGGATATTGCAGATTATGTATTCCTTATGCCACTGGATCTTAAACCGAAATTCGCACCCCTTGATAGTCTATGTTATTCCCTGATAACCAGAAACTTCTGTGCTTAAACTCTGTACCATTCACTTTTATTTAAAACATCATCTTAATAAAATTTTTATTGGATGAACTTCTGTTGGTGAGAGAGGCAAGCTTCCGAGCCACACAGAGCTCTCAGGTCTGGGAAGGGTACTCCTAGCTAGCATCACAGCTAAATGCAAGGTGGAACAGATTATTTAGCATAAGTAGTGAGCACATATTCCAAGGGACCATTCCAGGTAGAGTGGCTTGTTAACGTCTTGAATGGTCCCTTAGAATATGTGCTAACTACTTATGGTAATCAATCTCTTCAACCTTGCATTTAGCTGTGACATTCTGAGTATCTTTCCCAGACCTGAAGAAGAGCACTTGTAGCATGAAAGCTTGCCTCTCTCACCAACAGAAGTTGATCCAGTAAAAGATATCTCACCCATCTTGTCTATTTAATATCCTGGGACCAGTACAGCTACAACTACACTGCTTACATAAAAAGAAGCCTGTCTTTTAATGAATACTTTACACGTTACAGCGTGACCGTGGCAGCACTGGTGCAGCAGCACTGGTGCAGCAGCACTGTGACATGGGCAGTGTAGACACTCTTTATCGCTGGGGGAGAGCTCTCCCAGCTATAAAAAGACCCATCCTTAACGAGTGTTGGTAGCTTTATCGCCGGGAGCCTAACTGGTGTCTATACTGGTGCTTTTCAGCACTAAAAGTTTTGTCGCTCAGGGGGGTGTTTTTTCACACCCCTGAACGACAAAAGTTTTAGTGTGGAAAGTGGCAGTGTAGACACAACCTGAGTAGTGTTTAATGGTGATATCACCTAAGGATCTACTCATGCTACAATTGAAGCCAAAAGTAGTTTTGCCATTAAGATCAGGTCATAACTCTAGCTTGTCTTACGGTTAGGGATGTCTTTGCAGCTCTGTTACAGACTTTAAGTTTGGGCAGCACAGGCTGTCTATGCCTCAGTTTCTTCCTCAGTAAAATAGGGTTGATAACACTTACCTACTTTACAGACTTATGTTGAGGCTCAATTCCTTAGAGCTCGTAAAGTACATGAAGATGTTTGGAACGAAGGTGCTTCAAAAATGCAGAGTAGTCTTATTGTGTCTTCCTCTCTGTATCGTACAGTGCTGAATATATTGTTGGCACTCAGAAAATAATAAATATGTGATTGTGATTCATACTTTATATAATTATTTCATTTGTAGTTAGTTAGTCACAAATTTTCATTCGTACTATTTGGTGGGAGCTAATTTAAAATAGCCTTTTTTTGCCTTTAAAAAAATTAGGTCTGTTTTTCTGGGCAACCTTTATAAGAATCAATGAAAATTAATTATCTCTTGTATGTCAATAGATAGTCACTAGTACTACAGATCACACCATCTGTATGGCATGTAGGATATAGGCACACGAAGCAAGCATCTCTGATTGGTGTATGGATTTCCATTTAAGCTTTGAGTTACATACTGAGTTTAGAATGCATCCACATACTTTCTCTAGGGGAACCATTAACTCCTAGTTGGCAGACTGTCACTAAAGGAGTATTGTTTAGTTCAGCAGTAAAAAGTAGATTTGTTTGGTTAGAGATGACTGATCATTTTGTTTGTGTTTTAATGGGATAGTATAGCTCTCTGTGTCAAAATGATTTTGTTAATAGGCAGCATCTTCAGCAGTCAAGCTATGATGACCTATTAAAGTGACATTTACTTTCTTAAATTAGAGTTTTAGTATTGAGATATGATTCTTTGTATTAGTTCAGATTATTATTATGAAGGAGGAATATTAACAAAGCAATACAAGCATGTAGGGACAAAATTAGAAAGGCAAGAGTGTTGTAAGCAAGAGATGAGAAGTAATTCTTCTGCTCTACTCAGCACTGATAAGGCCTCAGCTGGAGTATTGTGTCCAGTTCCGGGCAACTGATGGGGCTAAAGATGTGGACAAACTGGAGAAGGTCCAGAGGAAAGCAACAAAAATGATCAACATGACCTACGAGGAAAGATTGAAAAAACTGGGTTTCTTTAGTCAAGTATGTAAAACGTTGTTATAAAGAGGATGGTGATGAATTGTTTTCCTTATCCACTAAGGATAGGACAAGAAGTAATGGGTTTAAATAGCAGCAAGGGAGATTTAGGTTATACCTAACCGCAAGGTTAGTTAATCATTAGACCAAATTACCTAGGAAGATTGTAGAATCTCTGTCATTGGAGGTTTTTAAGAACAGGTTAGATAAACCTGTCAGGAATGGTCTAGATCGGGGCAGTCAACAGGCAGACCACAGGCCAAATCTGGACTGCCAGACGCTTTTGAACAGACCCCAAAATCTTATTATTCAATTATTATTATCATTATTGTTATTGCTGTGTGAAAAATGTTTCTCTGGAGTCTTGACCTTGACTATATCTTGACCAAGAAATTTGGACTTTGACAAAAAATGCTTCATTAGCCCTGGTCTAGATAATACTTAGTCCTGGTTCTGTGCAGAGGACTGGATTAGATGACCTGTTGAGGTTCCTTCCAGTCCTCCATTTCTATTAATCTGTGATCCTATTGTTTCCCTTTAAAAAAGCAAAATTCTTAATCAGTGTTTCCCAAACTATGGGTCAAAGACTCAGAGGAGGCCCGGAGAGATCCATGGAGGCTGAGGTCGGTCATCAAATAATATAAACTTTTTTTGGGAAAAAAATCAATAAATATAAAATAATAAAAGTAAATACCCACTGTATGCCCTGTCATGATCTGTCCTTGTAAGGGTATTCAGTTTACTTGTCCATTGAAAATACCAGCTGATGGTTTACTGTAGACCATTTCAAGAGGTGAGTGTGTAGAAGGCTGCTATAGCCTCTGCTAGTGAACGTGTGTGTGTTTGAATTTATTTTACACAAAACTGGAAAAGCCCCATTACAGACACTGTTTACTAGGTATGACTCAAAGTGCAAGTAGCCATGCACACAGACCATAACCATATGTATCACTACGTTGGAATACCAGATGTGTCAACTGTAATTGCTAAGGCCCAAAAGCACTGCTGAGCCTCCTGTGACCATGTTGCATACATCGTTCACTCTTTGTTTAGGCCCAGATGTGGCCCAAGGTGATTCAGAAAGATTGATCATTGCATGGCATGCTGTTCAAGTGATGGCGAAAAAAGAAAATGAGGAAATACGATGGCAAAAACATGATGTGTGGTTTCTGTATTGATTGATGCAAAACAACAGTGTGTAGTATGACGGAAAGTGATTGCAGCTGAGAACAGGAAATCTTCAGAGTTGACACAATATTTAGAAACCAAACTTCAGTCTGTGAAAGACAAATCTGAGAATATAAAAAAATAAAAATAAAAAAATCAACAGGACCTGATAACCCAAACTGGCAATATCAGCATGAACCCCACTCAGGCATTTAATGGTTCGTCCTATGAATCACACAGCCATTTGAAATGGGTGTTATTCCAGAAAATCTTACCCTTCTGCAAGCAGTGGTTTCAAAAGTTACAGGGCATGAAGCAGCTATCAACTTGTAAACATTGGGCTTCTCAAATAACAACGGCTTCATGCCATATTAGTGATGTGGCTGAGGACATCTGAGAGCATCTGCTTTCAAAACTCAGGAAGCGTGACTACTTAGCAAGTTGGAAAGTCTCTGGTGCTGCACAGCTCCTGGCTTTTGCAAAGTGTGCCTCTCGGGCTGATGAAGAGGCTGGTTTTTTTTCTAAAGCTATGCTAGAACACGGAACATGGGAATGTTTACTCAAGGCATTTCTGGAAACAGACAAAGATTTACATGGTTCTCAGGTGATGATAGGTAAGCAAAACGTAGCCTTGTTACCATTCCGAATCAGTGTGCCTATTGCTCCATAGTGTCACTGTTTCATACACTGCTGTGCTCTTGTTATTAGGAAAAGGCCTTAAAATCTGTGCCAGGTACCGCATGAAGCTATTAAAGATGTGACTGTCATTAACAGCTGTTCAATGGATTCTTGATGTTCTTGGATCACTCTGTGAGGACATTGGTTTCTTTCATCAGCATTTGCTGTTTCACACTAAAGTGAAGTGGCTTTCATATAGATAAAGTGCTAAAAATGCACTTAAGACCAGAGTTGCATGTTTCCTTGAAGGATAGCAATCTCCTGTCGCTCACACCTTCAATGATTCAATGTTGATGGCCTGCATAGTCCACTTTGCTGACATCTTTAGACAGTGGAACTGTTTTCTCCAGGAGCAGAATAAGAATTTTCTGTCCTTGGCATGATAGAATCATTCACCAGAAAACTTGGATATTGTTCTTCTCAAGCATGAAGAGTAAACCTGAAGTTGTTTCCTCTCGCTTCAGTCTTCACTGAGGGAGCTGAAGACCTCAGTTATCCCAATTATTGGGAATTATCAGGAACTCCTAAATTGGCATCTGAGGGAGCTTAATATTCCCAACTGTGGGACTATTTCCTAATGACCCCTGTGATAGGGCAAGGCCAGATGGCTACAGTAAAGTACTGAGCAACAGGTATGTTAGCCCCAGGCTAAACAAATCCCTAGTACCCTGGTAACCAAATGGCAGTTGCTCCAGGTTGATCAAGGCACCTGGAGCCAATTAAGATCTTTCTAGAAGGCAGTAGAGATAGCTACTTTAATTAGAACACCTGCAGCCAATCAAGGCAGGCTAATCAGGGAGAGGTAACTGGGCTGGAAGGATTGAGGAGGTACAAACGTACCTCAAGGACGTGGCGACACAGATAGGAAGGTCATGTGGTAGGATAAAGAAAAGGTGTTCGAGAGGCCATGGGGAAGTAGCCCAGCGAGCTGCAGCTCGACTGCAAACGGAATTACAAGAGGCACATAAGAAACCTCAATCACAGCCTGGGGCGTGGAACCCTCAAGTAGAGGTGGGCCTGGGTTCCCCCCGCCAGAAGAATATGGGCAAGAAACCTCAGACCACTCTAAGTCGAGAAGTCAGGAGGACGATCCTCAACTGGAGGGGTTCACCGCAACAAGAAGGGAAGATCAACGAGATAACAAAATGCTGCCCAATAAGCGAAGGAGCCACCAAGTGTGAGGAGGAACTTTGTCACACCATGGGGGAAAGGTGGTCACCAATCCCCTTCATTGAAAGCATATTATGATTCAGTAACACTGACGACCTGGTAAAAACAATTGGGCAAGCCTCTCCTGAATTCTTATTGTAGTAAGGTAACTCGTGTTTAAATTAAATAATAGTACCTAGATAAACATTGTAGAGTATGTAGCGTTATTACAACTATAAGAAGGAAGATAAAGCTGTTAGCAATATAATTATATTGCTCTGAATATGATTAGAATTATTGATTGACAAACTTGCAATTTCTTTTTTTTTTTTACAATACTCCAAGACTTTTACACTGCATGTTCACTGAGGGAAGTTTATTAACCTTAAGAAACAATGTCTATTTGCTAAAAATTTCTCTTATTATTTATGTGAATTCTGAGCCTTGAAATAATTTTAATTTCTCCCTATTCAGCATTTAAGACCATTCTTTTTTGTCACCAATCCAGGGGACCCTTGTGCCCCATCTGTCTGTCGCCACCGTGTTCCTTAAGTCTACAGAAAGATTGTAGCTCTAATGAAGCGAGGTCAGGTCGTATCATTTACTGAATTTGTGATAGTCATGAAAGTACAGATGTTTTGGAAAGTTTATATGAATGTGGATCCAATATAAAATTACAGGGTTTTCATTTATGTTCTGCCGGCCAAACACTCTCCCCTGCTAAATTTGGGAAGGGTGGCAGTGGGGTTTGAACAGCACTGGAAAATTACCAAAAAGCAGAACAAAAGAAGTAGTTGATGCCAGCAAGGACTGGGGGCGGGGGGAAGGGAGGGTGCAGGAAACTGGGGGAGAGCCATTTTGCGCCAGATTAGGATGAGGGAGGCTTCCAAGGCTGCTGGGGGGTGGCGGGAGGGGGAGGCAATGGGGTGGAGGAACCTGGATCCTGTCTGCCAGAACACAGGTGATCTCCCAAAGGAAGGGTGAGCTAGTGAGGGACATTGTGTTTAGGATGTTTGATTCTTGTGTGTGATCTATATATACTTTCTTGTTCTTTACATGATCAGATATAAAGATGTTAGACTGGACAATGTGTGTGTGAGTCGACTGCTTCACAACTACTGCATGCCCCTGAGGGAGTTAAACTGTAAATTAAAAACTTCACATCTTTGGGGTGGAGTTTTGGAAGACAAGTGTGTTTCAGTATGGGGGAGTTTGAAGGGTCAGTGCTGTGCTGAGTGGGAATAGGTGGCTGGACAGTGGGTTCCAACACTCAGAGGAGGATGCTGAATAGGTCTGTGCCCTGAGAATGTGTCTAGGGTCCCCTGGATTGGGACAGTGGCTGGACTCTGTTCAGGCTCCAAGAGCTTGAAGCAACTGGGGAGGTCCAGAGAATAGAGGCTTGGATTCCCCTCACAGCAGTCCTAGTGAATATGACAGTAAGTTCTTTGGGGTAGAGACCATCTTTTTGTTCCATTTGTACAGTGCTTAGCACAGTCGGGTCCTGGTAGGGCTTCTAGGTGCTACCACAGTACAAATAATTAATAATAATAATAATAAAAAATCCTTTGCATTAGATGTGTGGATGAAGGGAGAAAAAAATAACCTGCCTCCAAATCTCCTGTAATGCAAGTGCTTAGCTTCTTGTTGCATGGAGAAGGGAGACCTCTGCTGATCTTCCCACATGCTGCGCAGAGCTGGGTATGTTTGTCAGGTTGAGTTTCAAAATCAGCAAGTTTTTGGAAAATGTTGCGAGTGCAGAACTTAAAATATCACCCAAAATAATTAAAAGATCTCATATGGCAGCCTCACAGCCACACATGGGGTCTGTCAATGGGCACTAACAACACTGCTTGCTGGCTGTGCTGGCCATCCATCATTTCAAAGTTACCCACACTAGATCAGTACAGAATCTGGACTGTTGGGAACCTCGTATACAGACCAGCAGACTCTACAATTATCTACTAAAGCACCTTTAAAAAAACATCTTCAGTCCCCAAAAGGATAGTGAGGGTGGGGAAGACATGCTTATTTTTAATCCCATAATAATCTGCAAAAAAGTAAATGTTGTCAGTTTGACTTTGTGTGGGTTGAATATTTTTTGTAGCTCTACTCTAAATGTTGTGTTTCTGGCTATCTAGGGTCTTCCATTCCCCCTCTGCACCATGTTGTAGCATTAAATATTTGACATCAGGGGTGGCTCTATAATTTGCTGATTGCCTTAGAAAAACTCAATATTATTGGAGAATATGGTATAAACCATAACTAATTATTTTGGGGAAAATTAGTAGCTTTTGCAGTACTGTTACCATTGTTTGACTGTGGGGATTTTTTGCCTTCCTCTGCAGCATCACGTTTGAACACTGTTAGAGATAGGATACTGGACTTGAGAGACTGACACTTCTTATGGTGCCTTTATAGGTTGAGGGTGGTAATATTCTCCCCTGTACTCTTCCATACAGAAATTCACCACTGTCTTGTCTTTTATCTGACACAGCGCTTTTGAAGTGCTCTTGTCCTGGGAATCTTTTCTAATTAAGATGGCAACTTCTCAGGGCAGGCACTAGTCATTTTACTTGGTTGTAAAGCTTCATTCACAAATGGTGCAATATCAATTAATAATAATGGAGGGCCAAATGTTACCTTCTGTGTGAGCAGAAGGAAGCCTGGATCCCAGATTCCACTAAGGAGGGCCTGGGAGACGGAAGAGCGGGCTCCACAGCATCCTCCCCCTCTATTATGACCCACTGAAAGCCTTTCAAGGGAGTTCAAATTCCATGGATAAGAAGAGGACAAAACGGGAGGTGGCTGGGAGATCAGCTGTTCTCTATCAGACTCTTTCCTGCTGCCGTCAAGATATAGTGTGAGGTATTATGATACGACCAAGTCAGCACTAATTTGTGTAGTTTCTCCTGGTGGAGGGTAGACTCAAGTTGGTCAGAGAATCCTTTGCATACATCCTAGTCAGACAAAGGGTGGGGAGGCAGCAGTGAAGATGCACAAAACCTCTGCAGTGATGATCCTCAGTCCTGTCAGCTCTCCTGAAATCCACAGATTTTGGGTGTGTGGTAAACGTCTGTCCCAAATCTGGACTTTAGCGTACAAAATCTGGGTGCTTACTGTGAACCTCCCCCAAGCTTATACCCAGCTTGGATCTTATTTCGCTGCCACCAGCCGAAGTTTTCCAGGGTTTCGGCCCCCTCGGGTTCCCCAAACCTTTCCTTGGGGAACCCCTCCAAGACCCAGAGCCCCTGGGTCTAATCTATCTCATCCTCCAACTTCCCCCCTTTCCTGGGTTAGCCGTGCGATGCTTGTCCTATTCCCTTTTGACAGTACAACCAGAGATGCAATCTAAGCTTCTCCCGAGCTAGCATTAACCTTAGTCAACGCTCACACAAGATATTCACCCCTCCTTTGTCCCCGTAGCCTTTTTCCCGCCCTGGACAATAGGAAGTAAGAACAGAGCTTGGGTTTTTCCTCCCCTCCCTTTCCCGTGAGGGAGACAGATACCTGGTACAGAAATTTCTATCCCTTTGCCTACTAGGAAAGAACTCCCACAAGTTTTAAAAGAAACTTTATATAAAAAAGAAAGAACTTGCATTACTAAACTCTGCATAGAACTTCCATACAGGAATATGCTTATAAGAAAATAGGAATAACCAGTCTGATTTAAAAAATAGCCAATCTGAACCAGTCCAGCAAATCACACCCATGTAATACAAATTAAAGCACATCACAGCCGTTACTTTGTTCTTTGTACTCACACTTGATAGTAGAATATGTGAAAGAAGATGGTTAGAAGAAAAGCTTGTTTACTCACAGCGAGGAAAACAAAAAGAACCCCGAGTTTCCAGTTCCCTCCCGCTTTAAAAAATCCAGGTCTCGATTGGTCTCTGGTCAGGTGTTTGGTTCCCCCTTGTTCACACTTTACAGTAAAAGAAAATTAACCTTACACTATCTAACTTATGACAGGGTGCCAGCCTCTGCCTTTTCTGGAGGAAAACTGCATTTCTCTATTTGAAGAACTGGGTGGAACTTAAAAGACCACAGAACCAGAGTTAACACAGATCATGAATGAGAAATGAGAGTGTGACCAATGCTGGTGGGTGGATTCTTACCAACGTGTATGTTGAACCTCGATATTAGATTAGAACACTTTGTCATTGGCTTTTAATATTTGATTTTCATAGAGTCTGCACTGTTGTTTTATTTAAAAAAACAAAACAACGAGCAAGCTGGATATCAGATGAATTTTCCCACGTCTGCAGAGATGGATCAGAAGAACTGAAAAATTACAAAGAATTGGAAAATCTAAGAGAAACAAGGGAAACCCCACTACAAATTTACCTTTAATTAGCAATGAGTGTCTGGTGGGACAATACTCCACTGAACGAAGAAAGCACAAGAGCAAGTCAGGTCTCCTGTGAACAGGCCTGCTGAGTAAGGAGGCAGAGGGGTGTCATCTTGGAATATGCACAGAAATAGCAGGAGAGAAACAAACTCCATTAGGCTTGTTTGAAGACGGAGAGCAACTGCTAATTCCTTCTGATTCTTGCCAGGGAGTCAGTGTAAATTCTTCCTAATCCTTCCTCAGCAACAATTTGTGCTGACAAATGCTTTTTATGGACTCCTAGAGCAAGCCGAGAGTAACTGAGAACAACAAGTCCATTAAATAATGAATTAAATAAAGTAAACCCTCTTAAAGGTTGTCATTTGTAACCTCAGGTAGGAAATGACCATTACCTTTGCTAAATGCTCTCATACAGCTCACGGCTTCCAACCTGCTCCAGATAGAGAATTCTGAGGAATACAGGAGGGGCAAGGCAGCTTAGGAGCCAAATGGCCATGGAGTTCTACAGCCAGTGTGCCTGCCCTGGTTTTGATACACCGACTGTAACCTTATGGAGAATGTTGGCTGCAATATACAGTTTCTATGTTGTTCCTCAATAAGCTATTAGGAATGGGATAGACTATCATACTGGCACCTGTAGTGTCTCGGGCCATTCCTCTATATCAGTGTTTCCCAAACTTGGGATGCCACTTGTGCAAGGGAAGCCCCTAGCGGGCCAGGCAGGTTTGTTTACCTGCCGCGTCCGCAGGTTCGGCCGATTACGGCTCCCACTGGCTGTGGATGCTGCTCCGGGCCATGGGAGCTGCTGGAAGCGGTGGCCAGTACGTCCCTCGGCCATGCACTGCTTCAGCACTCGCCACTTGGCCTAGAGAGTTGAACCGCAGCAATGGGAGCCGTGATTGGCTGGACCTGCGGCAGGGCAGGTAAACAAACTGGCTCGACCCGCCAGGGGCTTTCCCTACATAAGGGGCGTCCTAAGTTTGGGAACCACTGCTCTATATTATAGATGACCACAACTGTGATTTTCCCCTTTTTAGACCCCCCCAAGCAATTTCCTAAGGATGCCCTGGGCTGGGAAAAGTGGGCAACCTTGCCCAAGTGCTTCTGAGGGAGGGTTTACAGTGTGGCAAGAGGTCAGAGGAAATTGGATAGCATTATGATGTGACAGATGGTCAGGGAAATAGGGGAAGGCAACGTAATCACAATTTAGCTATTTCAGTTTGCCAGTTTCTTGTCTGAAATAAACAAACTGAAAACTACAGTTGGGAAAGTGACCTTTTGAACATTCTGGGACCTGGTGTGTAGTTGGCCTGCTTTTCCATTTATTATGGTTGCTGTCATTTGCTGCAACTGTATGAATGAAGAATCCGTATTAACATAAACATAAGACCTCACATTCATTCCTACATTTCTGGAGCTCCAACCCTCTGGTTAAGAATAGTATTTGACACCATTTAAAAAAAAAAAAAAGGCAAAAGTATCAGTAGAAAGGGGGGAAAAAAAGTCACTTTGTCTCCACCTGTCAGATAAACGTGCACTGCCAAATAGCATGTAAATGCACCCAAATAAATCCTAAAGCTAAACTTTCTTAGGCTTGACTGTGAAGGGCTTCCTACTGCTCCCACTGAAATCAATTGATTTCATTGCCAATAGGATGAGGCCCTAAGTGTTTCTCACTTCTACCATTGAATCTTGGCCATAAAATGTTCTTTGTCATTTTTTCCAGAGATGAAGTTTGTTTACAGAGCATAATTCCTGTCACTGTAACTTAAAGAGAAGAGAGAATAATATGCTGGACATGTTTCTCTTTTCTTTGTTTATACGAAAGCAAGATTTTAAATTCCCAAATGTTATTACTATCCTCATTGTAAAACAAATAGCTTCCATTGTATAGTCACCAGCACCCTTTATTGCTGACTAAATTATTACAGCTACAAAACTGATTTTCTAGTAAAACCATAGAGTCAAATTATCTACTCCTATATGCTTTGTTGCATAGATGCTGTAACTAGGGGTGCTACTGCACCTCCTGGCTTGAAAGTGTTTACAGTTTGGTTCAATGGCTCTCAGCAACCCAACTATACAAATTGTTTCAGCACACAGGCATTGTGTTTCTCTTTTGCACTAAAGAATAGATCTTACATATTCTGCATTTGTCCTACATGCATAACTTCATTGATGTCTATATGGCGCTTGTTCTGAATGTTAAATGAGTGCAGAATATTTTCCACAGATCCGTAGTGCTGATCAGAGGGTAGTTTTGCACAGAAAATATATGGAGCCCATCAAATTATACATTGCCGGTTCAAATTCAGCCCAGTTAAATAATGAGCAAAACTTGTCACCATCTAGTGGGTGTCTGGAGGCCTAAGTGAAGGAAGTAAGTGGTCCTTATTCATATTTTAGTGGGACAGTTGGGTACATAACAAAAGCCACCACCATAGTCAGTGAATACTCAAGATGCCAGTTATTGCTATCAACTTAATAGTTACTCCAGACTAGGTTTCACTAAAAACATGTTCAAGGACAATGAAAAGTCCTGTATTTGTAAGCAACATTCAGTTTTTATGTCTCAGTCTTTTTTAGTTATGTTCCGTTCACATTTAGATATCTACCTTCCAGGACAACTACAGCAAACTTTTTCAGCTGATATGGTGGTTACTACGTCTTGTAGATATAGTAAAAAAAAATACTACTTATAATCTGCTTAGTGCAACAGCTAGTCTTCTTGCAAAGGTTTGAAGGTTGTTTTACCAGAAGCAGCTGTGTGATTTATTAATTAAATACATTGGTTAGTAAAAACATGGGCTAGAAATGACAGATCCTTTTCTTGCATTTCACAATAAGGCAGATCGGCTCTCAGGTCTATGGGTGATTATAAATTTTAATGCAAGGAGCAGCATGTTAAATATACTGTAATTTGCCACTCGGTAACAAAGCAAGGTGAGAGTGTAACTGGGTTTCACTGTTTAGCAGTCTTGTGCAAGTAACGTCTTCCCTCTCACTCAGGGCCAGCCTACAACATTTTGGCACTGGGGCGGGGAGCTCAAATGACGCCCCGGTGCCCCCTCGTTTGGGCCAAAACTTTGAAAGGTCTCAATTCTGCCTTCTTCCTGTTCTTCTACTCCTCATGGTACTGCTCTGCCACCCACCCCAATAAAGGAGAATTAACAACTTAAAATACATTGTTCAAAAATTTTAAGTAACACTTAACGTTCAAATGTCTGAACAGCAAATGTAACTTTTCTTGTCTGCATAGTAAACACTGGCATTTTTATCTGTTTGAATAATCAAAGTGGTGCTTTTCATGCCTTCTTGATTGCAAAGATTTGAACTGCTTCCTGAAGGTCCACGGTCTGGGCCAGCTCATGCTTTGTTGAGATGGTTTCAAGGTCAAGCAGCCTCTCCTGTGTCATTGTTGAGCATAGATGTGTTTTTATTAACTTCAGCTTGGAGAAGCTGCGTTCTCCGCTGGCAACTGTTACAGGAAGTTTTTGAGGTATGCGCAGAGCAACAAAAGCATTTAGAAAGAGGATGGTCATCTTATTTGAGCATATATATATTCCAGAGCAGCCTTTGGAGTTGATCCTGCTGAAATGTATCTTGAAAGGGCTTTCAGTTCATCACCTAAATCACTCGCATCAATATCACGCATGTTATCATGCCCTGCATTGCTGGTGTAGGTCTTCTTCAGGTATAGTGAGGAGTTTTGGAATATCATACAACATCCAGGGGCGGCTCCAGGTACCAGCGCATGAAATGCATGCCTGGGGCGGCAAGCCGCAGGAGGCTGCCTGCTGGTCACCATGAGGGCAGCAGTCAGGCTGCCTTTGACAGTGTTTCTGCAGGAGGTCCACCGGTCCCGTGGTTTCGGCGGCAATTCGGAGGCAGGTACGCCAAAGGCGCGGGATGGTGGACCTCCTGCAGGTGCGCCGCTGAAAGCCGCCTGACTGCCATGCTTGGGGCGGCAAAATACATAGAGCCGCCCCTGACAACATCCCAAATATACTACTGTGTTCCTTGAGCTGCATGAAACATTCTTCAGCTGACTGTATTGCACAATCTAGTACCTGGTTAAAGAATTCAACTTTGAATTGTTGTTTGGGGTCTCTTATGGGATTATCCCGTGCCTCATAATCAAAATGTCTCCTTCGGTGACTCTTGTGTTCTTGAATGGGTGGGAAAATAGCTTCAGTGTGAAGTTCCTCTGCCAACTTCTGTGCACTCTTCAGAACATTTTGAAATCCCTCATCTGACTGGTAAGAGTGTAGGTATGACTTTGTCTAGTTGTTCCATTGCTCCAGATATATCAAGGTTAACACCTTGGAGTCTCTTGCTTACAACATTTATTTCAGACAGTATGTCATGCCACAACACTAAGCCACACAGAAATTGAAGTTATGTATGTTTCTGGTGAGTCCATTTCCTCTGCCACTGTTTCTCCATGAACGGTTCCTGTCATAGCATTATACTCCATAATGGCAACTATGTCATCATCTATCTCCTCAATTGGTGTTTGATAGGCTTTATCGCCTCCACTTGATTTTCCCATTGTGTGGCACTCAGTGGTTTCAGTGTCAGAGAGGATGTTCTCAGATGTTGCTTCAAAATTTGCCATCCATGAGTTGATGCAGAGAAAAATACATAGATGTTTTGAATTACATTAAAAAGTTCAGCAGCCTCACTAGAAGCTGATGCTGCATCACTTACCACCAAGTTCAATGAATGAGAACTGCAAGGGACAAAAAAAAGCTCGAGGGTTTAACTCTCGGATCCGTGTCTGCACTCCTCTGTTCTTTCCTCTCATGTTGCCACCATTATCGTAGCCCTGACCTCTCATGTCAGTTGTCGCAATTCCCATATCTTCCGGCTTTTTAAGAACAACATTTGTCATACAGCTCCTATAGTATCATCAATGTCAGTAAATTCTAGAAAATGCTCTCTGATAGTCACCACTGCAGGGACATTTCACTAGGTTCTGTTGTTACAAAACACACCATTAAAGTCATTTGTTCCATATGGCTGATATCAGGTGTGCACTCCAGAATAACAGAGTAATATCTGCTGATTTCAGATCTGCCGCAATCTTCTGTTTAACTTTTGTTGCATAACTGTATGATCTCATTTTGAATTGTTTTTCACAAGATAGTGGTGTGTATAAATTTCTTGCGTTGTGACTCTTCTTAGATGCTCCTGGAGTACAGCAGTTCCACAATTTTAAGGAAGTTTCCATTGTTTGGCACGTACAGCTGATCTGAAGTGCCACTCAGTGCTAAATTTTGGTTAGCAAGCATTCTCACAATGGCAAGGAGCTTTTCAGAACATTTTGCCAGTAAAGATCAGCATCAAGAGAAGACTGCACCAGAGTCTCATCTATGGTGGCCTTTAACTTTAGTCACATCTCAAGCTCTTTCCACCTATGGAATGCTCTCTGGTAATTTGCTGCTTCTCATGGCATGCCAGATTTCTAGCCAGAATTTTTCCAGTCCTTTGTTCCTGTAGAACCCAATGTGGGCTGAGAACATTAGACTGGAAGCATTTGCAACAAAAACAGTATGCAGCATTCTGGGTTTTTGAGTACATAAGCCATGGTCTGTGCACTTTGTCACCATTGGGGATTTCATGCCAATAATGCGTTGGATGGAAACTTCTATTTTCATTGTCTTTTGGGAACATGAAGCTTTTCACTTGCTGTAGCCCATGCAGTACAAGAAAGTCCCTCAGGCTACTGCTCAGTGGGTCCCCACAGTCCTGGATCATCTAGACTTAAGGACTAAACTCAAGCAGCAGCTGTTTCTTGTGCCTCCACAACACTCTCTCTGATCTCTTTTTCTTCAGGAATGTGCATGGTTACATCCGTTTGAGATGGAGATAATGGATGCTGGTCAGCAGCTGCCAGGTCACCTGCACTCTGACCAAAGTGGAATATCAGGCAATCTACTACACTCATCCTCACTGGGGCCGGAAGGCTCACGGAACATTTGTGTCTATGTAAATCTCAGGAGAGCTCCTTCCTGCTTAGCTAGAAAAGCTTCCTTTGCTTTCCTTCTTTTCTGATGCTGCCCAGAGGGGCATTTTCTTCTTTCACATGCATGAACTTGCTGTTCTGTGCAGTAATAAGTGGCTCTAACACTCAACTGAAGAGGAACAAATAAGCAGGCTGGTAGCAGGGCCTGAGTGAAGGGAAGATAATCAGTGTCTTAAGGGCCTAAACTGGCTCCCACTACTCAGTTGACTGCTTGTTCTCCCTCTGGCTAGAAACTTGGCATGCCATGAGAAGGCAGCAAATTACCAGAGAGCATTCCATAGGTGGAAAGAGCTTGAGATGTGACTAAAGTTAAAGGCCACCATAGATGAGACTCTGGTGCAGTCTTCTCTTGATGCTGATCTTTACTGGCAAAATGTTCTGAAAAAGCTCATGCCATTGTGAGAATGCTTGCTAACCAAAATTTAGCACTGAGTGGCACTTCAGATCAGCTGTACGTGCCAAACAATGGAAACTTCCTTAAAATTGTGGAACTGCTGTACTCCAGGAGCATCTAAGAAGAGTCACAACGCAAGAAATTTATACACACCACTATCTTGGAAAAACAATTCAAAATGAGATCATCAAGTTATGGCAACAAAAGTTAAACAGAAGATTGCGGCAGATCTGAAATCAGCAAGATATTACTCTGTTATTCTGGAGTGCACACCTGATATAAGCCATATGGAACAAATGACTTTAATGGTGTGTTTTGTAACAACAGAACCTAGTGAAATGTCCCTGCAGTGGTGACTATCAGAGAGCATTTCTAGAATTTACTGACATTGATGATACTATAGGAGCTGGTATGACAAATGTTGTTCTTAAAAGCCGGAAGATATGGGAATTGCGACAACTGACATGAGAGGTCAGGGCTACGATAATGGTGGCAACATGAGAGGAAAGAACAGAGGAGTGCAGACACGGATCCGAGAGTTAAACCCTCGAGCTTTTTTTTGTCCCTTGCAGTTCTCATTATTGAACTTGGTGGTAAGTGATGCAGCATCAGCTTCTAGTGAGGCTGCTGAACTTTTTAATGTAATTCAAAACATCTATGTATTTTTCTCTGCATCAACTCATGGATGGCAAATTTTGAAGCAACATCTGAGAACATCCTCTCTGACACTGAAACCACTGAGTGCCACACAATGGGAAAATCAAGTGGAGGCGATAAAGCCTATCAAACACCAAATGAGGAGAATAGATGATGACATAGTTGCCATTATGGAGTATAATGCTATGACAGGAACCGTTCATGGGAGAACAGTGCAGAGGAAAATGGACTCACCAGAAACATACATAACTTCAAATTTCTGTGTGGCTTTAGTCAGGTGGATTCAGGGAAGCAGCAGGAAACAGGAAGCTACCTGAGAAGCTGGTGTTAATCAGTCCAGGCTCCTGGGGGTGCTAGACAGGTACATAAGAGGCTCTTCCTCCTCTCTCTCCCTGCAGCTCCTGCTGCTTTCTGTTATTTCCTCTCACTTTTCTCCTCCTGTTGTGTCTCTTGGGTCCTCCTTCCTCCAGCACAGCACTCCACCATCTCTGTGCATCTAAAGCAGAGAGAATACATATGCACCAGCTGCAGACACACTTTTTCTACACTCTGGGTCCTAATGGCACCCCCCGCATAGTCTGGCACCTGAGGTGGCCGCCTCAGTTCGCCTCATGGTAAGGCCAGCCCTGTTCTCACTTATGGTTCTCTCAGCAAATATTGTTATAAAATCCAAGAGAAATTTGAATAATCCCAATCTTTGGATTGTGTGACAGCATATTCTAGGATATTAGAGAGACAAGATGGGTGAGGTAATATCTTTTATTGAATCAACTTCTTTTGATGAGAGAAACAAGCTTTTGAGCTGCAGAGAGCTGAAGAAAAGCTTGCTCTTCTGTCTCTAAGCTCTCTTACCAACAGAGGTTGGTCCAATAAAATATATTACCTCACTCACCTTGTCTCTCTAATATGCTGGGACTGACACAGCTACAGCAACACTGCACATTCTAGGATATGAGAGTAAAAGTACCATGCTGTCCTATGTTCCTCTGTTTTGGCTTTACCAAGCATTTTCTCTGCTCATTTAGAGCCAGATTCTGCCACCCATACTCATCTAAAATAGACACCCAGTCCACCATGAATAAAGATAACAGAATCTGGCCTTTAGAAATGTAGGGCTCGATCCTGAAAATGCTGTATTCACATGAGTAAGACGATGTAGGACTAGGTCCCTAGTGTAGAACCTAATTTACACAGCCAAGCAAACTGTACGAAAATAGTATTAATAAAAACATGGTTCTGGCTAACATGGTCCCTCCTACTGCATGCATATGGTCTAAGTACAGGAATATCAGCTGAGCAACACTGGTTCCATTTCTGACTTTGCCAGAGATTTCCAGTCATACTCTGGATAAGTCACTTAACCTATCTGTACGTTAGTTTCCCCATCTATAAAAGGAGACCAATAATACCAATTACACAGACATGTAAATTTCTCAAACACTTTGAGATTCTCCAATGGAAGGTGCTGTACAAGTGCAAAGTATTTTCATTATTTCTGTCTTTGTGTATTCTAGGGCAGTTGAGAGAAACACATTACACACATTAGTGGGGCTGCACCAAGTAAAAATCTGCACAGAATATAGCCTGCCATCATACATTTGTAAGTTTGACTTTCGTGATAAAAAGATTGTGCTATATTATTTGTATTAGGTGAATTGAAAAATACTATTTGTTTTGTTTTTTACTGTGCACATATTTGTAATAAAATATAATATAAAATGAGCTCTGTACACTTTGTATTCTGTGTGGTAATTGAAATCAATATATTTGAAAATTTAGAAAACATCCAAAATATTTAAATAAACGATATTCTATTATTCTTTAACAGTGCAATTAAATCATGATTAATTTTTTTAATTGCACGATTAATTACAATAAATTTTTTTAATCACTTGACAGCCCTACTTTTTGCCAAATCAAGTTCAATGGCATATGTTACAAACTGTGCTTAACATTAGGCTTTTATTAAGAGAATGGATATTTGGGTTGGTATGAATCTGGTTGTGCTTCTCCCTGACCTTTCAACTAGAAAAAGGGCTGGGTTACCATAAGATCTTCACATATGGGTGTCCAGTAATCACATTAAAGTACTCAGATTAAAGAGAAATTACTTTTATAAGTATTTCATTCCATTCAGTATTAAATATCTGATATTTAAAAAGTTACTTGCACAATTGTGCTTAACTGTGGGATTGCACATATGAATCGAATATTTGCGTAAGCAAATAGATATATACACACAACCAGAGTAATTGCATATGCCCAACTTTTTAAAAAAATCAGGCCTTTAAATTTGAGGAAAATGTTGGACGAAAATATTTTACTTATTTTGTCACACTTGTCATTTCTAAAGTGTGTGTGTGTGTGTGTGTGTGTGTGTGTGTGTGTGTATATGAGAAAAAGAAAGTGGTCTGAAGTCAGCAGAAACTAATTTATCTACTCATCTAGTTGTAAACCCCTATTATTTCAATTGCTATATGTCCCTTGATATGAATTATTTACATTAAAAAGTCGCTAATTATCTAGATAAATTCTTTATCCCCCATTTCACTGGGATAAATGTGGATCTATTCTAATTATTTTGATTATTATTTTATTACATGAACTGAAACTAACAAGAAGCAAACCCCACAGTGAAATCTATAGCTTAATTATGTTGAATTCTGATGCCATTTGCTAGGGTTATGGCTTATTAGGTGCAGCAGTTCCCATTTGTCCTTTCTTGTTCTTGTTTAACTCAAGGTCATTTTTAATGAGTTTTTAATGTCTCTTAAAATCATGCCAGATGCTCATTCTCTTGTGAAACTAGTCCACATTTTAATGACACCAGTAAATAAAGTACACTCAAATGGAGTGTACTGAATCAAGTGCTTATCTATTTTATTGCAAGGTGTATAACACATTAATGAAGAATTAGATTCTGAATTGTCCCATGCACAAGAAGGCGAGGTTGCGGGGAAGAGGAGTGGGAACCAGTAACCTCCATTATTAGTTGTATTCACAGTCATTGCACATGGCTAGCTAGCATGCACTGTGCCAACTATGGGAAGGAACGATCAGTTGTGAGCATAGATATCTTCTTGCCCTCACATTACAGCAGCAGAGCAAAGCCATCGTAGGGGGTGAGGCTGCTCTGACCTATGCTTCCCCTGTGTTGGTGTACCCTTGAGCTCCTGTACAAAGAGCTGTGATTTAAAGCTATAATTTAATGCTAACTGTAGAACCATTGGTAAGGGGACACATAAGTAAATGGTAATTTCTTTTATAAAATAAGTAAGTTCTAGCAAACTGAATTTGAAGATAAATTGGTTTTGCTCAGGTAATAATGCCTTTTTGTGAAGTATCTTTTACAAGTGTTCTTAGCTGAAGTCTGTGAATGTTCCTGTCCTTGGAAGGCTTTGTGAATTACAGTACTCAAGGTACCAGAATAACCCTCGCTGACTCTCACATGACTTCTAGTTGATTCATTTTTATTGAAAGAATAGTTCCTTTGACTTCATGTATTTCTAGAGGCTGCTTCACAGAATCAATCACTGAGCTGACCTTAGGTGTTAAGTTAATGTATTGTGATTGGCCTCTTTTTGCTGAGGTAGGACGGTAACAGAGATCTGTCTTGTGCCAGTTCAGGGGCTGCTGATCCCTGAATTTTGCCTCTTGTGAAATAGCGACATTACAGCTAAACTACAGCACCAGCTACTGATTACTTCAGAAGATTGTTTCATGTAAGTTAGGCCTAAACTACACACAGATTTTGTACTAATGTAACGATAATGGCTATGGAGGTGATTTTTATATTGAAAAAGTTATATGGTACAACCACCAATATAGATGCAATTATACCAGTATAAACAATGGTACAGTTTATTCCTCTTTACGTACAGAATAAACTGTATTGATATAACCATTTTTATACTGTTATAACTGAGTCCACATTAGGAGGATTGTACCACTTTAAGTAGACCTGTATTGTTAAAGAACAACTTTTGTGTGCAGACAAGCCTTTAGTATTTGCCGTAATATTTTTTAGTCTTCAGGGAAGAGACCATTCTTTTACTCTTTGTTTGTACAGTCTATGGTACCTGGGCCCTGATCCTGACTGGGGCTTCTCAGAGCTACCATAATACAAACAATAGTATAGATGAAAACGAAAGTACTTTTTGGAGGATTTTCTCAAATGTGAATTAGTTAGATTTCCTGTATAATTCTGTCTACATCTCTAATGTTGCAAAGAGCGCCTTTTTTTTTTTTTTTTTTTTTTTTTTTTTTTTTTGTAAGAGTTTCCTGTGGTGTGGGAGAATCCTTTGTGCTAAGAACAAAAGGGGATATTGTATCAGCGTGGGACACAAAATAAGAGCTAGGCTGAAGCATTTCTTTGAAAGAGACTAAATGTATATTGGAAGTAATATTTTTGTTACAAATCCCCAGACAATGTGAACTCTGTGGGTGCTGGAAGAGGCTAAGAAAAGATATTTTCTTTCTCACATAATCTTGGTGATGAAGGATTGATAAATAAAATGTACTTTCTTAATTTCTTAAAACATGACTTAGTTTTATCTTTTTCTCATTACCTGATCATTAGCCTACAATTTTAATCTGATGTAACATGAGTGTGTATGATCTGTATCACCCCCAAACTTTGGGAAAACCTGGACTGGAATTTCCCAGCTTGGTCTCCTTATTAATTATAACTAGGAGAATGATTTTACTTCAGCAGTTTTAATGAAAATTCATGTGTGATAAGGGCAAAAACTGAAGACATATAGAAGAACACAACCACCAGCAGAAGTCACAGGTATTGTTGCTTAGTACCCCATACAATCTTAATAGATTTAATTTTTAGTGTAATTAACCACATATTAGTGTAGGTTACTAACCTCCCTAGTACATTCCCGAGGGAGACTTTTAAACCTATTATATTGGGATAAGACAGAAAGAGACCACATCAGAACACACCAGTATTTGACAAGTATCAGAGGGGTAGCCGTGTTAGTCTGGATCTGTAAAAGCAGCAAAGAGTCCTGTGGCACCTTATAGACTAACAGACGTATTGGAGCATGAGCTTTTGTGGGTGAAGACCCACTTAGTCGGATGCAGTATTTGACAGCTATCAAAAGGAAAGTTACTTAAATTATCACTGGTTTCAGAGTGGTAGCCGTGCTAGTCTATATCAGCAAAAACAACGAGGAGTCCTTGTGGCACCTTAGAGACTAACAGATTTATTTGGGCATAAGCGTTAGCCCAGAAAAGCTTAACGCTTATGCCCAAATAAATTTGTTAGTCTCTAAGGTGCCACAAGGACACCTCTTTGTTTTTAAATGATCACTGTTGGTCACAGAATTTCCCAGAGGCAGCAAAACTCAATTTTAGAGTAAAGACAAACTTTGAAAGATAAATAAAGAGGCCTAACATACCTGCCTAACTAAACCCCCAGGGAGAAAACAAAGTACACTTGTAGTTTTTATTAGTTATCCATTCTGTTGCACAACAGAAGCATGCATAAAAAGTATATTATCACCTATTCAGTGCTAATTCTCTGACATTTTAATCAACAGTACACAAAGACCACTTTTACCATACCAACCTACCCAGCAGCTTCAGAGTAACATCCTGAGTCCCACAGGAAGAAACTTTTTACAAACACACACTAACTGCTCCCCTCCCTGGAATGAAAATGTACTGTATCTAGTTCATGAAATCAGTGGCAAAAATCCTGTTGACTTCAATAATAGCAGGATTGGGTCCAGGGTCGTGACTCCTCCATCATAAAAAATAGACAGAAAATTCATCAAATGAGCTACAAAAAACTTCGGCTGATAATGAGATGAAAAACCCAGAAGTAGCAATGACTCCAAATTTTTAAAAGTTTGTATACCCAAGAAGAATGTGCAAAACACCCCTTTAAAAATTGGGGTCAAAAACTTCACATAATAAAAATAAAGAAAAATTAACATCATTTTATGCACAGACAATGCTTTCTGCTCTCTCTCTTCTTTCTCCCTAAATATTATGCATGGTTTTCTTCCTTACTTTTCCCAAACAATCTGTTTTCTAATTCTGATAGTGTGTAAACACCCTCCAGCATTGTCCCCTGCACTGAAAGAAAACCCATCAAAATCTTTAACACCTTCAATGTGTAAGTAGAAAATACAAAACTCTTTGTGAGGTCTAAAATGTTTGTAGAGCTGCGGAGGTGCTTTCTGCTTAATTTGCTTTTTACAACTAATCATTCCATGGATGCTGTTGTGAGACAGTGGATGGCTCTTCCAGGCAGCCATGCAGAGCTTTCCTGAGAGGAGGAGTGACTTTTTAGCCAAGCTTGTACAAAGTCTTTTCCACACATGAATCCTTTTGTCTGTGGTCATTTCAAAGAGGTTTATGACTCAGGTCTGGAGACTGTAGGGTGTGTTCAGGTTAAAAAAATAAAAAATCAAATCAAATCTGAGGTCCTATTCTCCTACTAGGGGATATGCAGTCTTGTCAACCCCAAGGCTTCAAAAACATGAAATTGGCTTAAATTATGTGGTTGGCTTAAAGATCACAAGATTTTTTAAAATTGCTGTTTTGGAGAGACCTGACTTTTAATTTTCACACTTTTTATGGAAACCTTCCATCTTTTTAATTATTTGTGTATCTCATGGTAGCACTAAAATCAGGAATGAGCCCTGTTGTGGTAGGTGCTCTACAAGCAGAGTGGTGGATCCCTGCCCTGAAGAGCTTATAGTCTAGGTGAAAGATGGACACAGTGTGAAGGGTTGGGGATGGGAAAACAATTACATATATATAAAAAATGTATTCATAAATTTCATTTTTTTTCAATTTTGTAATTTACATAAGTAAAAGACAGCAACTGTCCCTCAGTCAGCTCCCCCAGCAGCCCCTCAGTCTAGCTATGAAATGGTGACTGATTTCTTGTAGGAGCTGTGGCAGAAGTGTGGCTCTAGAAGAGATTTGACGGAGAAGGAGGAGCAGCCTTACAAATCAGTTCAGAGTGTTTTAGGATAAGAGGCAGCATGGAAGACAGGGGAAGAAAAGATGAAGGTGTTTGCAGGAGGAGCAGAGAAGAAGGTAGCTGAAGCAGGCAGCACTGGACGAGTGCAGGCGGGAGGGTGATAACTAGGTGACGAGCAAGTTTACAGGAAGGGGGAAGAGCTGTGGCAGGCTTTGAAGGTAAAGACAGGAAGCTTGTACTCCATATGATGGGAAACTAGAAGCCAGTGGAAGGACTGGGGGGTTGCAGAGCAATAGTCTAAGGAGATTATTTTAGCAGCAGGATTTTGTCTGAATCAGAGAAGAGCATTTATATTCATTTGTGCATGTGGAGGAAAATTCAACCTGGAACAAACACAAAATGCAAGCACGGCAAAAGGGGAGAAGGGGACCTCTTCCTTCTGCCAGACTGAACCTTTCCCTCTCAGCCCCTTTCCTTCCCTAGACATGAGCATTCAGCAGCTCATTTTATTATTGTTTGTATTAATCATGTTATTACAGTAGTGCCAAAGAGCCAACCAAGAGTGGTGCCCCATTGTGCTAGCTGCTGTACAGAGAGTCATAGATGCTCCCTGCCCCGAAGAGTTTACAATCTAAAAAGAGCAGACAGACACATGGTAGGGGAAGAGGTGGAACACCTACGCAGAGTGAACTTTGTGATGGCAGTTACATATTTGTGGAGGGTGAGGGGGAGATGGGTTTACTTAGGAGGGAGGGAAGTGAGCGGGAGAGGAGAACATGAGCAGGTGAGGAGTGAAGCTGACTGAAGAGACTGAGGGTGTGAGGAGTGGAGCAAACAGCCAGTCAGCTCAGGGCAGAGAAAGTCCAGCTAAAACTGTAGAAAGTTCTTTGAATGTGCTGAGGTCCTTGCTTTCCCTGCTCCTGCTCCTACCAGCTGGAGTCTCTTGCTTGCTGCTATGTGCAGTTTTCTCCTAAGGCCACATGGTGGTGGGGAGAGGAGGCACCCACCATCCTGGGGATGAGATGAGCAGAGACCTCATCGAAAGGGGCAGGAACTCAGCGCTGCTGCAGAGCATACTGCAGGCTCCTCCCCTGCAAAGGGGACTGTTCTGCTGGACACTGGGGAGGATGCTGCACTGCTGAGATTACTCCTTCTACTGCTGTTCCCCTTTTCTAGCACCTGCCTGGATTATGACTCCTTACTGTACCCCGTGGGGAAAGGAGGAGGAAGTGGGAGAGGTGGAGAGACTGCTGGTGCCATATAGCCAATTCAATGGCCTTGCCTGCCTTAGGACATTGCCCCATTCAGGAGTACAGAAGAGGCATACAGAAAAGGCAGGCTGCAGCATCTAGTGTTAGAGAGATAGGGTGGTCCAGTGGTTAGGGCACTAACCTAGGACTTGAGACACCTGGGACTTGAGACACCCGGATTATGTTCCCTGCTTTGCCACAGATGTCCTGTGTGACCATAGGTAAGCCACTTAGTCTCTCTGTGCCTCAGTGCCCCTCTGTAAAATGGGGTAACAGCACTGCTCTGCCTCGGAGGTCTGATGAGGAAGGTACATTAAAGATTGTATGGAGCTCAGTTACTATGGTGTCGGGGACCATATAAGTGTCTTAGTGAGGAAGCTGGAGGCAGGTCAGTCAAAATTCTTGGGTTTACCTGCTGCTAGCTCATGCTAATGCTGATTGACAATAGAGTGAATGCTGGCTATAAGGTGCCAGATTTTCAAATGCTGAGCAACCACAACCGAGGCCAAATTTTCAAAAGAGCTACAATCCCCTTGAGGCACTAAAATAATTGGTCAGATTTTATTATTACTACAGTGCCTAGTAGCCCTAGTCATGGACCAGGACCACATCAAAAGTGTTTAGCATCCAGCCCCCATTTTCATCTTGGGGGGGTACTTTGGAAAATCTGGCTGCTTATTTGATGCCTAAATGGATGCCGACCTCTTGAAAATGTGATCCTAATAGGGGTGCTGAGCTCTGTTGGAAATCTGATCTTTAGTGTTATGAATAACAAAGTCCACTGTGAAGGGAATATTCATGACAGATCTATAAACCCCTTTATTTGACAGGTTGAGCCTTAACCAAGTCTGTACTAACAGGCCCTGCTATGATGGGATGGATTTTGCAAGGCCCATTTCTAATTAAGAAAAGGTTGGAATTCTTCAAAAATGAAATTAGGAAAATGGTTTGAATAAATAAAGCCTTGTTTTGAGATATATCCACTAGCTTTTTAAGAGTTACATTTTATCTTCTCTGTCCATGTCTGCACTAGCGAGCTTGCAGTGGCACAGCTGTACGCATGCAGCTCGCTGCTGTAAGATCACTCATGTAGCTGCTCTATACTCTCTTGTCAACATAATAAAACCACCTCAACCAGCAGCGGTAGCTATGGCAACTAGCGAAGCTCTCCCACTGACAGCTATGCACACCACCACTTATGCAAATGAAACTTATGTTGCTCAGGGTAGTGTTTTTTCGGCACCCCAGAGCGACATAAGTTTTGCTGACATAAATGGTAGTGTAGACATGGCCTCTGATCCCTGAAAATAATAGTTACAACTGTTTACATTGTCTTCTCTTGTAGCAATGGAACACAAGCACTGAAGGACTGATTTTTTTCTCAGCTACACAGGTTTTTCACATAGCTTGTCTTTGTTTAAAATTTGATTAGAGTCAATTTCATTTTAATTGACTCATAAATATTAATAGGCTGATTAAGCAAAATTGGCTGCTGGAGCTATTAAGTTCTGAGAAATTTCTGGGCCCTGTTATAAGAAAGGTTATTGTCTGTTCTGAGGGCTATCACTGCTAGCATTCTGTAGTAAATTCCCCTTGAAGAGTCTCTTGATAGGCTTGCTCCTGCCGCTCTTGAAAACCCACACTACCTTCAACTGGAGCAGGATTGGACCCTCAGTCCTAACGTGAGTGGGTATTTTTCCAGCTGCCAGAATGTCAGTCAGCTGGGGAGCCACTGTAAAGGGGCCATGGCCTGAAGTTTTTGGGTCACCCTGACTGACTACTTTTTTCCAGAGGTCAGCCAAAGAGTGGGTGAAAAGGGACAAATGGCTCGAAGATTAATCTTCTTCCCCACCCTAATCAAGCTACTTTGGGGAGCTGGAATCCCGTCTGGACAGCAGACAAGAAATTGACATGTGAATTAATATAGTCTGGAGGGTTAAACTGTGGATGTTGTGTGCTGTAATAAGTTCCTAGGTGCCTAGATATCTTGGAGATGGGCACATTAGAAATCCTGAGAGTGACAGACAACAGACAATAGTCACTGTAGCATTTTGAGTAAAGCTGTTGGGCTATTTTGCATAAAGAATGCCAATAAACATACCTTTATTACAACTATAATAATTATATATGTCTTTCTTTTTGTTTAATAGAGGGATAAGGTGTGTATTATCTATAATTGTATTCTGTTCCATTCTGCAGGGTAATTGTCTTTGATGCTGAGCAGGGAGTCTTGTTACAATGAGTTATTGGAGCCTGGATAAGAAAAGTTGTCTGCAGTACTGCAGACATTTTTTAGTGGACAATGGCGTATTTCATGGTAAGCTGCATGTTTTCTTTTCATTTCTTACTTCACTCAGATGCAACTGAGATTTTTATAGTGGCACATAACTAGGTAATAATCTTCTTGTAGATAAAAAGTAGATTTAGTAACGCTTTTTAATGTTTTGGAGTTACAGTTTTTACTTGGCAAGATAACAGGACATATTAGTTTGTTATGGAAGTGCTTATTGAGGCATACAGATATAAGACTTTAATTGGAATTTACTATAATAAAAATGTATTGATTGATGGTGTAGGTCAGGGGTATCATGTGAACATATCAGGAAAGTTCTGCTTTTATACCACTGATGATGGCCAGAAATGCTGGAGAAAATCCTGCAATTTACAATTTTCCCCTTGCTTTGGGCACAGTCATGTTCTGTGTCTTTTATGTTTAAGACAAACAGTCATATTCAGTACTGATGTGTTTCCATTGACGTTCATGGTGTTGCACCCAGTTATATCAGGGTTGAATTTGGGCCAAAATCTCCAAGGTCACTTAAGCCAGGGGTTCTCAGACTTTTGTACTGGTGACCCCTTTCACACAGCAAGCCTCCAAGTGTGACCCCCCCCATACATTAAAAACACTTTTTTTATATATTTAACACCATTATAAATGCTGGAGGCAAAGGAGGGTTTGGGGTGGAGGCTGACAGCTCATGACCCCCCATGAAATAACCTCGTGATCTCCTGAGGGGGTCCCGACCCCCAGTTTGAGAACCCCTGACTTAAGCACTATTAAACTGCAAGCTCCCTGGTAAAGTGGCAAGTCAGCAGGCAGTACTTCTGTCAGTCCCTCGTGGAGATGTAGTTTCCATTTGTGCTGAAAGAGAGCTGTGTGGGATGTGGGAGGAGGATTTCGGGTTGGTGTAGCTGAGCAGTCTAGATTAAAGCCGTGTTCCTTAGGTAGGCAGCTTTGTGTCTGGCCAAGAGGCTTGTGAGCGTCCCTGTTTTGAATATTGTGTTTTTAATTTCTTGTCAATTCATAGGACTGTATATTTTAATGAGTATTGGAGACTTTCAAGGTAACTGCTTTGACTAGCTGAATCTACAGTCCGGAGTTTTTTAAAGCAATAATCAAACCTTTCATTTAAGTCTCTTTGTTAATGTCAATATTTTCCCCAGTTTATCTTGCATTTTCCCGTTTGTGTCTCAGTATGGCGAGCATGTGCCTGAATGAATGAGGTGCAGCAGGTTCCTTAGTACGTAGAGCTCAGCTACAGGAGTGATAGCGGCTGTCTAAGGTCCTGCCTATGCTGTAATTCTTAACCAAGTTTGTAACTACAGTAGTTAGTGACATGGCTGTATCTGTGCACAACATAGTTAATACTCAGTAAGCATGGCAGCTAACACTAGGTCACCCTTTTCAGAGACTAGGCTGACATATAGTTGTCCTCCTGTAACTGGTTTGGCATGTGGCTTTTGTATATTATATCCATGATACCCCCACCACCACACACGCCACCCAGGCCAGTTGTTCTTCCTCCCAGCTGTCTGTGTATCCCAGAGTGCATTGAACCCAGGTGATGCTGGTGCTACTCTGTGTTCATGTACTCCAGGTATTGTATTCCCCTGCTGAGACACTGGAGATAGCTGACCAATTTTTTCCAGAATGCACCTGTACAAACAGTAGAACACAGTGGTCAGTGTGAATGCACACACATGGTTGTGCTACGAATAAGGTTTCTGTGTAGACACAACTCAGTTGTATATTTTGTAACTATGTTAGATGAGTGCCATGAACTAGTTATAAAAGCACTGTACTGGTAGTACAGACAGGACCATAGTCGGGATCATGCTCAAGGCTGTTCACCACCTAACAGTAGTAAAACATGTTTTTGTGATATGTTCAAAGTGAGCCATAGTCACTGCTCTGTTTCATCTCTGCAGCGCCATTGACATCACTGGGGTTGGACAGGTGTAGCTAATGGCTGAATATTGCCCCAGTACATGATACAACATTCCTAGTGTGGACTCATACCACCCCTGTGATGATGGTCTAACACACTGCAATATATTTATAATTAGATGTAAGGCCTGATTCTCCTCTCACTTACGGTTGGGCAAAACAGGAGTAATTCTACTTGAATCAGTGGTTCTGATTCTGAGTGTCATTGTTGCTGGGCCATAAGAGCCCCAACCTCTCTTGCATTCCCCATGGTTTATATTAAATGTGGGCCATAGGAAACAGAAACTGTGGCTCACAGAACACTGGCCATGCATACCTCTTTCCCTGGAACATCTCCTCCCATCGCCTCTGTCGTAGCTTCCTACTCAGATTTGGACCTTAGCGTTCATAAACTGAGAAGCTAGCATGAAACTCCCCCAAGCTTATTACCAGCTTGGATCTGATATCGCTGCCACCAATCAGGATTCTGAGTACCTGATAAACTCCTGGTCTCCCAAAAGCTTCTCTGGGGGACCCCAAGACTCAGAAACCCTGATCTCAAAAGGGAAAAAACTCCTCCTTGTCTCTCTTTTATCCATCCCCACTCTCTCGCTGGGGTTGCCTGGGTACTATACTTACTTTGAATCAAAACCGAGAGGGCAATTTACTTCCTCTTCCTTGAGGCTATGCTTCAACGTAGTCAGTAAACAAAGAGTTTCCCCTCTTCGTGCCTTAGCTTAACAGAGAAAAAGTCAACAGGTTTTAAAAAGAAGAAAAAAGCTAAAATATCTTTGTATCAAGGGGAAAATTATACCGAGTCATTGGATTAAAAGAAAAATATGAATACAGCTTATTCAAAGAGATCCAATGTTAAACTCAGCACGCCACATTAAATACAATATAAACTATTGCTTTCCTTTTTGTATCACAATGGGAAAGAAGGGTAGAAAGAATGCTTGGAGATTAGGAAAAAAAGCTTCTCCTCATAGCTGAGAGAAAACAAAGGCAGTAAAAGCAAAACCCACTCCGAAGTTCCCTCCCTCACTTTGAAAAATCCGGTTTCCTGATTGGTCCTCTGGTCAGGTGTTTGGTTCCCTTTGTTAATCCTTTACAGGTAAAAGAAACATTAACCCTTAGCTATCTATTTATGACAGCCTCCTTCCCCCTTACATATGCCCTATGGCAGAGGCTGGGAAGGGGAGTGAAGCAGGGTCCTTATGTTTACTGTATACTAGCCAGAGGAGGCCCTCTGTCTTAGGGGTGTTCCCCAAAGACAGTGTCCATCAGCTTTCCAATCCCTATACCCCACCAGAGTAGTCCTTGGGGATCACAGTGGAGAATCAGGCCCAGTGATTTATGCTAGTGTAAAATTGGTGTAATTTAGGCAACAATAAGACCCATAATCTTACAGCAGTGATGCTGCAGTCATCTAGGCAATTTCTGTGGAAAACTGGAGTCTGTGTGGTTTTTTAAAATTAGATATGCTATTTTAATCACTAAGTGCTGCAGGGCTAAGCAAGGTGAGGGAGTGTTCTCCTCTTATAAAAGTGGCACAGGGTAACCAATTCCTTACAGAGGCGTCCAAGGTTATTCTCCCTAGGAAAATATTTGAAAGCACGTAATTTGATGGAATCTGGTGGATTCCAAAGTAAAACCTCCCCCCTTCAGAATTAACTTTGAGTCTGAGGTAAAAGTTATCTCTGGAGTTACGGTTTTGTATATCAAGAGGACAGGGATGAACTCTATCAGGGACAGGGAAATCCCTGCGTATCCCTCTTCTCTTTTAACACTGGTGAAAGTGATGGGTGTTTCTTTCAGGGCTGGCTATTAGAACAAGTGAAGTAGGTGATTGATTAGGGCCCTGCCATTTTGGGTTTTGAGCAAGCTTTGTGATTCATGAGCTGGCTCTTCTCAAGCCAGATCTGGCTGGGAGATAACTCATAACTTGATCCCTTCCCTCCAGCAGTTTGGGCTCCTGTTGTTGCTTGGGGCCCAGTTGCTGCCAGTCATAAAATTCATCCTGCTTATTATGATCATAGTAAAACTTATATTTAATACAAGGATCTAACTGAAACCAGCCAAAGCAGAGAGATTCAAGAGTTATTACTGTCACCTTCTGTATCTGTACTCATGAAATCCTTGCCCTGTTGAAGTCAATGGCAAAACTCCTACTAACTTTGATGCGGCCAGGATTTCTCCCATGGTATCTATGTAGTGCAGGAAGTTCACAAGGATTTTTGTGGAACTATGTGTAGTGAATGTGCTAAAATAACATTTGCACTAAAATTTGCAGTGCTAAGTTTTGTGTTGAGTTACTTGAGTTTGCACACGTCACTTAATGCAGGATTTGGCTTGAAACACTGCACAACGTTTTGCTAGTGTCACTGCCGGATCAGTGGGCAGTGATCGATCCAGCAGGGGTCGATTTATCGCGTCTAGAATAGACACGATAAATCGATCCCCGAGCACTGTCCTGTCACTCCTGTGCTCCACCAAGGGGGAAGGCTCAAGCAGAGTCAATGGGGGAGTGGCAGCAGTTGACTCACTGTGGTGAAGGCACCACGATCTAAGTACATTGACTTCAGCAACATGAATAACATTATTCATGAAGCTGAAGTTGCATAACTTAGATCGATCCCTTCCTTCCCCATCCTCCCAGTGTAGACCAGGCCTTACTGTATAATATATATTTCTTTGGCAGCTTTAGCTGTTTAAATGTTAGACAGGTGCACAAGGGGGCAGTATAGGACTTATATAAAGTTGCATTCTTTTAATAAATTTAAACCTACAAAGTATCTAAAAGATTGTACATCTTTAAACAATGAAGCATGTTTTTGGAAATAATAAGTACTCGAAAGCTTACAGTTAGCAAAGTGAATCAGAATTATGTAACTATTAACACAGTCATTTAAAACGTTTTTTGGATATCAGATAAGCATTTCAATTTCCAGTTTCTAAATGAGAGACAATGTAACTGCAATTACTCCATACAAACCTAAAGAAACTCTTTATATAGTGGAGACTATTCAAAAGATTATTTATTTATTTATTTTAAAGGAACTTCTGAGATTCTGCCTCAAATGTAAATTACAGTGTTTCCTGCAGAGGGGAAAAAGCTCCTCTTTTCATTGTAAGCTAACTTGAGTTAAGAACTCACCTTTTTTCTTCGTGACTTGCCTGTGGTTACAGATGAAGTCTGTAGCGGAGCAGAGTTGAACCCCAGTCTCTAGCTAGGTTTTCTCAAATAGAATTGTTGAGTCACGAAAAGGACATTTAAACAGTCCATCGGGAAATTTGGCTCCTCCTGGCACACCTGGAATGCACTTTGCATTCACACACACAAGGTCTCCCAGTGGTGCACAGATGATCACACAATCGTTTGGAGTAGAGTTGCTTTGAGCACTGCTGCTGACTGTTGCACTAGCACTGTTGCACTATGGACTGCAAGCACTGGTGTAATAACCCCATTGAAGAAATTAGTCCTCTCAGTACTTTCCTGCAATGGCCTGAGTGGTCTACTCTGAGCACTCCACAGCACAGGTGTCAAGTTTGCCAAAGACACCTCTACTAACATCCTTGGATATACTGTAGAGCTCGTTGTGCACAATTTTGCAACATTGTCCTATGTTTAACTCCTTTATCATCAGCCAGGTCTCAGGAACAAGCTTCCATATTCTGTGACCGCAGCAATTTTATACCGATGTTATTTTGCTTTAGCCTAAATTCTTTGTTAATATATGGAACTGAATAGCGTTTGTACATATAAAATGATATATCTAGTTTTAGAGCCTTTAATCCTTGGCTGCTGAGTAGAATGCAACTCGAGTTAATACAATGTATGAACTAATTGGATTAATTAATATTGTGGAAGTAGAGAAAAAGATAAAGGGAATTTGAATGCAGATATTTTAGTTTTTAGGAATAAAGTAAGAGTCAGGCTAATACTAGCTCTAATAATGCAAGATTTCAAGGCAGGGCCTGGGCAAGTGGAAAGCGAGTGGGGAAAAAACTCTAAGAGATACTGTTTTTCGACCTTGTGTTAGATAAGAATGGAATATAGACTGTAGCAGGAACTGCTGAGAAAAGTGAGATATCAGAAGGAATATGTATAAACAAGATGCAGTTGTTGATCATTATTGTCAGTAACAAAAGGTATAAATGCTTGCCCTAATTGTTTATCTAACGGAGACCTGCCTGCGGGGAGAACCCTGCCCATGTGTACTCTCCTATGCACATTGCAATTGCTTGTAATAAAGCTGCCTTTGGCTTGTTGCATCAAACTCAGAGTGAGGACATTATTGTCTTCCACAATATCATTACAGGTGGCCTGTAATAACCGAGGACACCCAGACAGTAGTTTTTAAAATAAGTTCTTTAATTTCATTTCATACATAAAAAATTCCACTATAGTCCAACTCCTTGAGTCCCTACACAGTCCTTATACAAGCAAAATTCCCCCGGGCAAAATTCTTCCCTGACATGTATCCCATGCAATCACAATGCCTGCAGTGTACGAAGAAGATGTAAAGTAAATGGAGCTGAAACTGGGGTGTAAATAGAATGGGGTTCTAGAAGATCTAAATTTCCTGACACTTACTGTCCTTTGTAACCGTAACCAAGGAAAGGATTTGATCTAGTGAGCATTTGGCTAGAGCAGGGGTTCTCAAACTTCATTGCATTGCGACCCCCCCTCTGACAACAAAAATTACTACACGATGCCAGGAGGGGGGACCGAAGCCTGAATTTGCCCAAGTCCCATCACCTAGGTGGGGAGAGTCAAAGCCAGAGGAAGGGGAAGGGGCCAAAGCCCAAGCCCAAGGGCTTCAACCCCGACAGGAAGCCTGTAGCCTGAGCCCCACCAGGGCTCCCAAGGGACTGAGGGTAGGTCAACACTTAAAATCCTGCACTGCTGCAGCTGTGGCACGGTAGATTGTCAGTGAAGACGCTCCTATGTTGAAGAAGGGAGAGCTTCTCCATTTGCCAGAGAGACGGTAGCTATGTCAGTGGGACAAGCTTTGCCGTCGACGTAGTGCTGTCTATATGGGGGATTAGGCTGATATAACTATGTTGCTCAGGTGTATGGATTTTTCACACCCCTGAGTGACATAGTTATACTGATTTAGGTGTGGAATGTAGACCTGGCCTGAATAGGGATTAAAGAATTTGGCACAATAATAATAATGTAAACACATTGCTTTTCATGCAAATATTTAAAAGAACATACTGGATTTCTGTCTGTATATTAAGGCATAGCCCAGTACAGATACAGAGGAGAAATAATGTCCAAAATAAAGGAAAAAAAGGGAAGGGTTAATCAAATGCTTTCATTCTTATAGGGCGTGATCAAAAGGCTACCGAAGTCAATGGGGATCATTCAGTGGGTTTTTCATCAGGCATCTAAAGAGCAAAAAAAAGCATTCATTCATAAGAAATACTTTTGTATTAGAAGCATGAAAAGTCTTGCAGACAAAAAGCTGCAGTCAGCAAGACTTGGAAGTCCTCGTGCATGGGGCCAGTGATGAGAATATGAAGCAAAGCTTGTGTAACTATTATAGCAGTGTCTAGTAAGAAAAGCTTTTGCCTTTTCCTCCAGAGTCCACTAACACCTAGCCCCAGGTATAGTGAATGCTTGCCTGAGGTGGCTTACGTAAGTCTTGTAAGTCATGTAAGTCATGTGAATATATTATATGAATACTGAAGTGGAGAGGAAGTTTGATGAAGAAAAGTGCCATCGTATAGTTTCCCCTGGGCTAGACAATGAGGGTCAGCATCATTTTCGTCACAGGCCTGTACTTTAAAAAGGCAATTCAGCCCTATGATCTCCCACAAATTTAAGTTATTGTCTTGCATTGTTGGAGGACTAGATCCCTGTGTGTTCATATTTATTTTCCACTTTTCTCTGTAATAGATGTTATAATACACTTGACTATGAACTTTTATGAAAGGATTAAAAGCAAATAGCCACTATTGTTCTAAAGGTTGAATTACAATTCAGATTAATTTATTGAAATCCTTATTAATTTAGAAATCCAATATTCTTTTGGTCTGGAGGACCCAAATTTGCTAGAGTTGGCAATTATCATGAAATATCCATATCTGTGATCAGAGCTAGAAATGTTTGCAATTCTTTGAAGAATTATATAATCCGTTGAATAACTATGTGCATATCTGTTTTTTGTCACTTCAGCAGTGCCAATGTTTACTGAAGTTAATGCTTTAGTTTTGGTGTGTGGATTAAACATTTGCTAACTTGTGCATCCCTTTAATAAAAGCCTATTCAAAGGTAACATCACTTTTTCCTGGATTGGTTTTCTTGCTTTTAGGTGCTACTAGTTCTAGTTGAATATTAATAACTTTTTTGTAAAACAGCATCTCAACCATCCACATTATAATATTTATTCAGCTGTGTATTACAATTAATACCAACATTGTAGGAAAGATTTATTCAGTTTTTACAAAGATTCCTAAGGTAATCACAGCAAATCTGGAAGAGCAAAGTTTTGGTGTGTGAGGAGTCTCACCCAAAGGCATAAATAAGCCTTGCAGTGCAAAGATAGAAGTGAAGACTGAATCATGGAAAAGAAAGCAGAGAATGGATAAATATGGTGCTTAATTTTTTATGTCTGACTTATTTAGATGTAAGAAGTGCAGTCAGTTATTGTGTACAGTGTACCCCATCTGATGGTGTCGTCCTCAGCTTCTGCGTGCCACAAGCTGGAAATGGGCAACAGGGGATGAAGCACTTGATGATTACCCGTTCTGTTAATTCCCTCTGAAGCACCTGGCATTGGCCATTGTCAGAAGACAAGATAATGAGCTAGATGGACCTTTGGTCTGACCCAGTATGGTCATTCTTCTGTTCTGATAATCTCCGATCTCTTAATAAATCAAATGAAAATAAACATGCAAACTGAATTCAATTTAGAAAGGTATCATCAAATAAAAATACCATCGAGGATGGAATCAGAGTACTATTCCTATGTGTTATTTACTGAGTGCTGATGGTGTGCTTTGTGTTGTACAAAACACAGTGAAAGACACAGTCCCTGCCTCTAGAAGTTTACAATTTAAATAGACAGACAAAACACACAGCCAACCTCTGGAACTCGTTGCCAGGGGATGTTGTGAAGGCCAAAACTATAACGGGGTTTAAAAAAGAATTAGATAAGTTCATGGAAGATTGGTCCATCAATGGCTATTAGCCAAGATGGTCAGGGATGCATTTCCTGTGCTCTGGGTGTCTCTACCGTCTGGACAACAGGGGATGGATTATTTGATAATTGCCTTGTTCTGTTCATTGCCTCGGAAGCATCTGGTGCCAGCCACTGTTGGAGGACAGGATACTGGACTAGGTAGACTGTTGGTGGATACTGGGCTAGGTGGACCATTGGTCTGACCTAGTATGGCCATTCCTAAGTTTGTAACAATTTAGATACAAAGGGTGAAATTCGCTGCACAGAACAAGGAATCAATATGTTTTGTGCAGGTAAGTAAGTGGGAGTTGGGGAATGATTTTCATGCATCAAACCAGTGGCCCAACTGTGCACCAGACAATGCAGCATCTTAACAACTACTAGTCCATCCAGTGACCTGCAATTGGATACCTCTTCATTCCCCTGTATCAGGTGTTTTGGTTAATTGGAACCATGGAAGTTTGAATCCTGTGGTCCCTTCCCTGTTATGCTCCCAACTCTTTTCCATTCCAGCCTGAGATCCCACCCTTTCCACAGATCGCAAGTGGTGCGACCCCCATCCTCCATGTCCCAACTCCACTTGGACCCCCCTTTTCCCCAAAGGGCCATGTGGTATATAGGGCATCTAAATGCGCCTGCATCCTGGCCGGCGGTGGAGCATTTGCTGAAATGCCACCGAATTTCTGCGGCATTTCAGCGGCGATGCCTCTCGATGATGCCGCTTATCGGCGGAAAGCAGCATCATTGAGAGGCATTGCCGCCGAATTTCTGCGGCATTTCGGCGGATGCTCCACTGCCGCCACAGTCCTTTGTCTGGCGCCTACCAGACAAAAAGGTTGAGAACCACTGACCTAGAGGATGGTTCTGCCTTGGAGTGGACCAAGGATTTGGGGGATTTTTATTATATAGGTATATGAAACTATTTTTTCTTGGCTGGAACATTCTTGGTAGGATTTGTGGAAGAAGTGACTGCCAAGGAGGGGTTTGAATGAGAAGAGCATAAAAATAAGAGGACAGTAACTCCTCGCTTAACATTATAGTTATGTTCCTGAAAAATGCGATTTTAAGTGAAACAATGTTAAGTGAATCCAATTTCCCCATAAAAATTAATGTAAAGGGAAAGGGGTTAGGTTCCAGGATTTTTTTTTCACCAGACAAAAAACTATATTATATATATATATACATACAGTATAAGTTTTAAACAAACAATTTAATACTGGTACACAGCAATGATGATTGTGAAGCTTGGTTGAGGTGGCGAAGTTAGAGGGTGGAAGGGAGTGGGATATTTCCCAGGGAATGCCTTACTGCTAAATGATGAACTAGCATTTGGCTGAGCCTTCAAGGGTTAACACATTGCTGTTAATGGAGCCTCACACTCTACAAAGCAGCATGAATGGAGGGAGGGGAGCAGACAGAGACACCCACCCTGTGTGTATGTGAGAGAGAGAGATGCACATTGCCCCTTTAAATATGCTGATTCCACTCTAAGTACATTGCCTTTAAAAAGATCAGGAAGTTGAGACAGTAGCAAGCTGTTTCCGTCCTGAGCCATGTCCTGTCCCCATTCTGCTCTATATGGAGAAGGGGCAAGCGAGGGACAGGAGTAGGGGGGAAGGGGGACACCCTGACACTACTTCCTCCCCCCAACCCCTTGCACAAGCAAGCAGGTGGCTCCTGGAGCATCTCCAAGGCAGAGGGCAGGAGCAGCACATGGCAGTTGGAGGAGGGACAGCTGAACTGCCAGCAATTGATAGCCTGCTGGGCTGCTGCTGCACAGGAAACTTAGGGGAGTAGGGAGCTGATGGGGGGCTGCCGGTCCACCCTGGTTCCAAGCCCCCACCAGCTAGCTGCAACGGGCTGCTCTTCCAGCAAGCAATGGACAAAGCAGGCGGCTGCCAAACAATGTTATAAGGGAGCATTGCACAACTTTAAATGAGCATGTTCCCTAATTGATCAGCAACGAAACAACATTAACCGGAACGACTTTAAGTGAGGAGTTACTGTATTAATGAAATTATCTATGGTCTCCAGGGGTGAATTATCCCCATCAGCCACTAAACTTGTATGTGCAAGAAAACATTCCTCTCATAAGCCAGGAAACTAGGTTGCCATCTGATTGGCCTGTACAAATGCAGAGTTTGAGGCAGATTAAGACTGAACGAAAATTTGCCTCCAAAATCTGAATATCTGAAGAGGAGGTGCATTCCATAAAGAAGGTGCAAAATGAGCAGAGCACCGCTGACCAAATAAAACAGCACTAATCTGAGTAACACACAATACAATTTCAGAGCCTGAATGAAAAATACACCAAGGCTTGCGGGAAAATTAGTTCAAAAAGACAGGAATGAGTGAGCCTATGGGGAATCCTGAAGTCAGCTATTCTGCACATGCTAAGGCTTAGAAATAATATGCTTGAGATTTTAGTACCAGTGAGCATCTTAACACAGTTTTCTATGTGCTACACACACCCATTAAGAAAAAGATTCAAAACCAGCAAATAATGAATTTGCTTATTATGATCCAGCCAGGAGGACACAGGCAGATCAGAATGTCGGGATCCTGGCAACAAAACTATGGGAAGGCTGTTTCTCTAGATGATAAAATGACAAATCCATGTTTTCCCTGAGGGTGAGTCTTAAAAGAAAATCCTCAGAATTGAGTTTTATTCCACATCATAAACCTCATAAATAGAGATGATGGGTTCAAACTCTGAGTTTCAGTTCCAGACCTCGATTATGAGCCCTCAAGAGTTAGTAGGAATGTGTTTATTTAGATCTAGGGTTTAGGAGATTTGGATCCTCCTCTTGTCAGATAGGGTGGTGTTGGGCCTGTGAGAGATACCCAGATTGATGGAGTGATTAGATAAGAACTGGGCCTGGATTTCAAAGATCTCCAAACATCTAGAGCTGTTTGGTTCATGAATTTTGGTTTGGGCCCATCTCTACTTAGAAAGTATTATAACAGAATAATCAGCTAAAGTAAACTCCAGAAAGAGATAGAGTAATAGATGTCATGTTAGGAAAACTTACCAATAGCTATATTTCATCAGCATTTGGCTTCAGAAGATTAGATTAGCTGCTACTGAGGTCATGACATCTGGAAGATAAAGCACAGTGAGCATCTCAGTAGGTGTGAAAATGTAAATCTGTATATCACTCACATAAATGTACCAGCATCCCATATATAAAGATAAGAGCAAAGAACAGGGGTGGACAACACATGGATCCACATGGACATTTTTAGATTATAGATTACAAATTCTGCCAGGATGTATTCTGTGTGGTACCACTGACATCAGGAGGCTTGTTCAGGGAGTAGTCAGGGACGAGTATATTCCAGTAAAGCTATGGTTTGATTTTACTTGTATGGCTCAATGTAGACATTGCATATGTACATTTAGACATTCAGACAATTATTAGGTAAATTCTTAAGTTTGTATATTTTAAGTAATCACAGTTTCTTTATAGTATGTAGTATTTCAGTGTGCTCTCTATTCTTTTTGTGTATTTTCTCTGTACTGACTAGTTAGAAGTTTTGATTGGCATTAATTGAAATACACAATAAGAATATGCTAAATGAATAATAATAATTAATAACAGTAAATAATCAGAATAAAGTCTTTTCTTTCCTCGTGAAGGCCCAGTTCCACTACTTTTAATCATGGTGAAGTCTGTATTACTATGTGAATTGTCCTGATAATTTCAGTGGAATTGCTTGCATAGGGAAGTACATCTCACTGTGGGTCAGGGAGACAGAATTTGGCCCAAAGTATCTTCTATTCAGCTCTGCGTGGAGTGAATTTGACCATTGTAGCATTTTATAGAATGGCTTCTTATAAAACTTCTCTCCAAGCAAATATCAGATCTTTCATACCAATATTAACCAGAAGTAGTTCCACTGAAGCCAATCAGGTTACCATTCTCTTGGTGTCAAGTATCAGAGGGGTAGCCGGGTTAGTCTGTATCCACAAAAACAATGAGGAGTCTGTTTTTTTACCCACCAAAGTTTATGCCCAAATAAATTTGTTAGCCTTTAAAGTGCCACCGGACTCCTCATTCTCCTGGTGTAATGGAGAGCAGAATCTGAGGGTATGTCTACACAGTGGAAGCGCTTTAATGTGGCTGTGTGGTCCTGGGTCCTGTGCTGGATGAGCTCTCCCAGCGCTGTAATAAATCCACCTCTGCAAGGGGAGTAGCTACCACTGCTGGGAGCGTGGCTCTCAGCGCTGTAGCACTGTCTACACTGCCACTTTGCAGGACTGAAACTTGCATCACTCATGGGGGTGTTTGGTGGCAGTGTAGACAAGGCCTGATCCTCCACCTGAATCTTGCACTGGTATTTTGTAGTACAACAATAAAGCATTTTAATACTACTGATAGTGAGAACTCTCAAGAATGACCTATTAGCACAAACTCCACTAATCCTTCAACAGCCGTTAAAGCGATCAGTCTGCAAAGGTGATAATCAGCTAAAGTAGAAGACAGACAGAAAGATTCTGTTGCCTAATTTATTTGGCTTTTGTTTGTGACCAGACAGAGTTAATCATCATTCTCCCCCAGGGGTCCTCCTGTTTGTCTCTACTTTAAACACTTCTCATGCCTGCACTAGAAGCTGCAGAGGCACGGCTACTATCCATTTAGTTTTGGAAGTCTGGATGGGACTGCAATTCCCTTTGGACACTGTCAGTGCCACTTTGCAATTGGACAGAGGAGCTGCTACTGACTGGACAAGACAGCCTGTCCACAGGGAATTAGTGTGTTGCTTCTGGAGTTCTGTCAGTCCTTGCCAGCCTCAGGAGGACACATAAGAACGGCCGTACCGGGTCAGACCAAACGTCCATCTAGCCCAGTATCTGTCTACCGACAGTGGCCAATGCCAGGTGCCCCAGAGGGAGTGAAGCTAACAGGCAATGATCAAGTGATCTCTCTCCTGCCATCCATCTCCATCCTCTGATGAACAGAGGCTAGGGACACCATTCTTTACCCTTCCTGGCTAATAGCCATTTATGGACTTAGCTACCATGAATTTATCCAGTTCCCTTTTAAACATTGTTATAGTCCCAGCCTTCACAACCTCCTCAGGTAAGGAGTTCCACAAGTTGACTGTGCGCTGTGTGAAGAAGAACTTCCTTTTATTTGTTTTAAACCTGCTACCTATTAATTTCATTTGGTGACCCCTAGTTCTTGTATTATGGGAATAAGTAAATAACTTTTCCTTATCCACTTTCTCCACATCACTCATGATTTTATCGACCTCTATCATATCCCCCCTTAGTCTCCTCTTTTCCAAGCTGAAGAGGCCTAGCCTCTTTAATCTTTCCTCACTGGGATTGAATATTGAAGCTGAGTCTTCCATGGGGCACACAGCTAAGGGAATAGCCAAATAATAGCTGAATTGGGATTTCTTATCTCTTGGCTGAGGCTATGTTTCACTAGCAGCATGGTTAGAAAACAGTAGTGTTTAGAAAGCTGGTGGCCTGTCTTTACTAGGATTCCCCCTGTTGCTTGCAGTAGAGTAACTGCACTATGGTAAATTTTAAGGGAAAAATCTGGTGAAGGGACTACTCATGGAGTAAAGCGATCCTCAGTAAGAGCAAAGGTGTCACGGTCTGGCCCAAAGTGATTTTCTGGAAGTTAAGTGTTTGTGTTGTGCAGACTAACATGTATATTTCTCAGTTAAGCATCTCTTCTGCAGTATTTTTTTCATTAGAACTTCATGTTCTGACATCTAGAGTCTTGGCACTGAGTGCTGCTGATTAGCTTATTCTTCTAGATTTAGGAATTTTAATATTCTGTAATTGCCTAAGTGGAAAGAAGACACACTATGTTTAACAAACGTGAATTTTCTCTCAACAGGTCTGAAAACAACTTTTCATTTTTATCACATTAGAGCTGTTTACTTAAGACAATTATTTCCTCTGACTTCTCAGAAACTTCAGCCTTTTATCTAAACTTCATTTCCATAATTGTCATTAATTCTCCTTTTAGTCTCTAATCTGTCCTTTTGTCAGCTCCCTCTATACTTTCAGACTTCAATATCAATAGTGATTTGACTGTTGTTGGGAGGCTGTCATGTTAAATCAGTCTTGCTCAAATTATCCTAGCTAGTGCCCTCTCACTCAGTGCAATGCATTAATTCAATTGTATAGGGCTGTCTATAATTTTCACATTATTCCATGATTATTATTATTCGTGACTGGACTTCTAATCTGGAGAAACTGTTGCATTTCATGTGCACTGAACTCAACATGTTTGAAAAGTCACCCCATCAATTAACTGCTTTTAAAATTTAGTGTCATCTTTCTCCTTGGAGACTTCAGGACTGGAACTGTCTCAGAAGATGTACAGTTTAGAATTTGTCTCCTTCCTTTGCCTTTTTATGACATTTTTTTCTGCCTTCTGTGGAACATAAACAACTTCACTGAAGTATTTGAAAATGTGATTTCAATAGAGCATATTTAAATGTAAAGTTTGTGTGTCAACTTTATAAATAAGAACTCTGAAACCTGGCATTTAATTGGAGTAATTTAGCTGATTTGCTTTCATAGTAACAACTTACATCACTGCGCCTCATTTGGATGTTCAATTCTGTAAGTATAAATATCTTCCTAATGAATAGTGACTCTACCTTTCTCACATTTCATTAGCAATATGGCCACTGAGGAACTTCACAGCTGCTATTTTGCTCCACGGCATTGGCTACACTTTGAACATCCTGGTGACATCAGGGATATAACTCAGATCCCCCCGTTTCAAAAGCACACTTGAACTAAAAGGAGATCTCTACTAATTCTTAAAGAACAAACATCTTGGCATTTCTTGAGTTGCTTCAGAAGAGAACAAGTGGTACACAAATACATGAGACCGCTCATTACCGTATTATAATGCTGTCTGTAGGTATCTGCATATGTGTGCGTGTTATTTTGCAGGCCAGGAGTAGACCTAATTGTGTCCCTTCCAGATTGGTCTAACAAGTTTTAAGTAGTAGCTGAACATTCCATGCATATTCACTTAAGCATGTAACATGTCTACATTGCCACGGAATTTCTTATACTTCTCTAATTTTATTAGGAAAAGCTGTTACTAACTGTATTTGCATGATATTAAAATTCTTGTCTGCTTATGTCTGAAATCTCTGGTCACAGAAGTGGAGCCTGTTGCTGATATATCTTGTACTCCAGGGAATCTTTGCATGCCCTGAAGCAACAATGTCAGTTTTCTTCACTAAAAGAGAGATACAGTAGTACATATGTGTGGAGAATAACAAATTAGAGACACAGCTGGGCTCAAGCTAGTTAGAAACAGATGTTTTAGTAGTTTCCCATTACAAAACCTGGCTCCAATATGAAAAATAGGTTAAATAATTCTAATGTTTGTAATAACTCTCTTCAGGACTGGATGAACCTAATTCTCCCCTCTCCTCCTCCAGTCTAAACGGATATGAGCCAACAGACACAAAGTACCTCCAGTCTCCAGGGTGTGGAAACTTGTACAAGGCAACACAAGAAAATTTTATCTGGGTTTCTATAGTATAAAATGGGTAACTGTTTTGTTTGCTGGCCTGGGACACTGTTTGGCAAATTTTGGCTCAGTCTCTCTTTAGGAGGATAAAACAAGGCTCAAAATTTAAAGTCAGAAGCCACTTGATATATTTGAAAATCACTAGCCAGGACACTGTGTGTGTGTGTGTGTGTGTGTGTGAAGGGAAGTTGGGGTTCCTGAAGGCTGGATGGGTGGAGGTTTTGGGAGTCCTCCCAGGTTATTGGTATGTGGGGAACAGGGGAGGCCCCCAAGGCTTTTGGGTGCAGGAGAGAGCATCTCCATAGGGTCTCCACAAACAGAGGTGGAGTTTCTGTTCAAAGAGATTGGGGGGGTGGGGGTATGTGTCAGACACAGAGGTTTAGTTTTCTGCCAAGAGAAGCAGCTGCTGCAGGGAAGGGAGTGGTGGGTAGATGGATTGCCTCTTGCTTACCCCTAGTGGTGCTGCTGGGCAGGCAAAGGAATTAGGACAGAAGCAGTTGCTCATAGTTCCTGGAGCAGAGATGCCCATAAATGATTTTTCACTTGCTAGTGTCAAGCTGACCAGCCCATGTTATAAACCTGATTTCAAACAAACACCTTCCCCCCACCCCCCGAACCTTGCAGGTGGCCAGTTAGTTCATATTAATATATGTGATCACACCAGCAGATGAAAACTGATCATTTAACGGGAAGGTTCAAAGAGTTCAACCTTAGCAACTGGAGACATGAGTGGCAAGTTTGTAGAAATTTTGGTGGTGCCCAGAACCCGCCCCCACCTGCCTAAGGCTCTGGGCAGGGTTTCGGGGGGGAGGTCTGGAGTGCAGGTCCTGGGCTGGGGATTAGGGTGCAGGAGAGGTGCAGGCTTTGGGATGGAGTTTGGGTGCTGGGTGCAGGCTCTGTGCTGGGGCAGGGGATGGGTGTGCAGGAGGAGGTGAGGGGTGCAGGCTTTAGGGCAGAGTTTGGGTGCAGGCTTTGGGCTGGGGGTGGGGGTGTAGGAAGGAGTGAGGGGTGCAGGTTCTGGGAGAAAGTTTGGGTGCTGAGTGCAGGCTCCGGGCTGAGGCAGGGGGTGAGTGTGCAGGAGGGGGTGAGGGGTGCAGGCTTTGGGACAGAGTTTGGGTGCAGGCTCTGGGCTGGGGGTGGGAGTGTAGGAAGGGGGAGGTGGTGCACGCTCTGGGAGGGAGTTTGGGGATAGGAGGGAGTGCAGGTGTGAAGGTTGTGGTGCTGAGGATGAGAGTTTCATGATGTGGGTGGGCTCAGGGCTAGGGAAGAGGGTTGGGCTGTGGGGTGAGGCTGTGTGGCTGAGGATGAGGGGTTCATGCTGTGGAGGGGGGCTCAGAGCTGGGGCAGAGGATCAGGGTGCAGGGGAATGAGGGTTGGGGCTGAGAATGAGGGGTTCATGATGCTGGGGGGCTCAGGGCTGGGGCAGAGGATCAGGGTGTGGAGGGATGAGGGCTGGGGCTGAGGATCAGGGGTTCATGCTGCGGCGGCGGGTCAGGGCTGGGGCAGAGGATCAGGGTGTGGAGGGCTGAGGATTGGGGCTGAGGATGAGGGGTTCATGCTGTGGCGGCGGGTCAGGGCTGGGGCAGAGGATCAGGGTGTGAAGGGATGAGGATGGGCTGAAATGATGGTTCATTGCTGCGGGGGGGCGGGGGGCTCCCGGGCTGGGCAGAGGATTAGGGTGCGGGTGTGTGATGAGGCTGTGGCAGGGATGAGGGTTTGGGCGTTGAAGGGCTCAAGGCTAGGGCTGGAAGGGCATGGTACAGGGCAGCCGTTTGCATTGTAGATTGCAGGCACTAGACCTCTGGCAGCAGACCAGCAATTCGCTGGGAGCTCATTCCACCCGGCAGCAGGAGCAGCTAGATTGGCGGGGCTGGGGAGCCTCCTAGGGGAGGGGTGTGCCGGCGGAGGCTGGACTCATCCAGGCATGAGACATCGCAAAGCGGTGCGGGGGTACCCGCAGAGGCGGGGCCCAATTCCGGCAGGCGCCTGGGAGCAAGCAGCTCCAAATATTGCTGGAGCAAGGCACCCCGTCCCTGAATATTCCTCTGGTCGTCGGGCAACCGCAGATTGTATATAACCGCCGTCCTAATTAGCTGTATGATGACTTTGAATTGCTACTTCTTCATTGTTTCTGTGTATCCCTGGAGCAGATCGGCAGGCAAAGTCCTCAGGCCTATTATAAGCGTGCACTATACAATGTTTGCAACAAATAACTTTGAACCTTAAACAGAATAATCAATATGAAGATTTAGGGTTGGACGAGACCTCAGGAGGTCATCTATCATCGCCTGTGCAAAGCAGGACCTAACCCCTAACAATCATCATCCCAGCCATGTGGCTTTGTCACAGCTGGGCCTTAAAAGCCTCTCCAGGTATGGATTCCTCCGTACCTCACCTTAGGGTTAACCCATTCCAGTGCTTCACCATCCTCCTAGTGGAAACGTGTTCCTAAATCCAAGCTGTGAAAGTAGAATTAATATATGTGTAAAAATAAGAATGGATTTAAAGAAATGTTGTCAGATGCACCTTTAAGCAAAATTTTGGAATGTTGCAATCCGGTGTCAGGAACATCAAACGATTAGCAACGTAGAACAATTGCACGTTTAAAGGGCAATTGGAAAAGTATTAGGCTTAATATCGATACTAGAAGAAGGATGGAATATGCTTGCGTTGTTCACAGGTGGTTTTCCTGTCGTTGCTTTCTTGTCCCTTTGTCTAAATCTCTGCCTTTTCATCTGGATATAATAAGATAGTTGTGTCTTGTATGGTGCTATATGTATCGGTGTATTAGCAGAGCGCTGTGCTAATAAAACAGAGTGGTCTGATAAACTGTGAGTCCTGAGTCTAACTTTGACACAACCTAGACCTCCCCCACTGCAACTTGAGACCATTGCTCCTTGTTCTGTCATCTGCCACCACTGAGAACAGCCGAGCTCCATCCTCTTTGGAACCCCCCTCTTCAGGTAGTTGAAGGCAGCTATCAATCCCCCCTCACTCTTCTCTTCTGCAGACTAAATAATCTGAGTTCTCTCAGCCTCTCCTTGTAAGTCATGTACCTCAGCCCCCTAAATCATTTACATTGTCCTATGCTGGACCCTCCAATTTGTCCATCCCTTCTGTAATGGGGGGACCAAAACTTACTAACTGATGCTGTGCAGTGACCTTTCTGCCCAATAGAGAGAGCACCAGGCTGCCCACCCATCCAGCCGCAGGCAGCAGAGTTGATCAGTGCTGGTCTATATGATGTATGACTCCAGTCTTTGCTATTATCTCTCAGGAGTACTTGATTGAACGACCCCCCCCCCCCATAATTTACTCCAGATTCCTAATTTATTGAACTATTTTTTGTTGGTGATAGAGAAGTTGGTTCAGTTAAAGATATCACCTCATCCACCTTCTCTCTCTAATATCCTGGGACTGACACAGCTACAACTAGACTGCATAACTTAAATATAACTACAGTTAAATTCGTACAGTGCAACCTTCTTCAAAGATTGGGCAAAGATTCCCCAAATGTAATGAGTACAGTTCTGCTCCATCTTTATTAGACAAACACCTACTTTTGTTAAGCAGCCAGTCTTGGGAAATTTCTTGAGAGATTGCTTAAGACAAAACTTATGTATTTTTTTCATTTCTTCTAGCCATTGTGCAACTTCTTATAAGATTTTTTGCTCCAATGGTCTTGGATTTTTGTACTCAAGGAACAGTAACATAACACAATACTTCAGGCTATATTTATGGCAACGCTGATTATTTTTCATATTTTTACCAGTAAAAATCTTGCCTAGTTCCTAGAGCACAAGAGCGGTACTACTACATTATTAAATTATTTTCAAAATAGCACATATTTTAAATGTTAGGCTTCATTTTGCTGATGGGCAGTGCTATATAATGAGCTCTGTTGAAGCCTTGTTCGAGCTCGAACTTGAGGCTATAGTGCCATAGGTACCTGATACAGATTGCAGAATTCACATTCTTAATCAATTTCAAATTATGAAGACACTTGAGAGGGAATGAAACAAAGATCTAATGCAATAATTTGTGCTTGAATTTACAATCTGACTATAGAAACATGTAGAGAGCTCATTCATTCATCCGCCTTTTAAAGAGCCAATTATAATTGAGGTAAACAAATTTATGGGAAAAGAGCAATTAAATATGCAATTTTAAATGCATAAATATAAACAATGTATATCATACTTATGAATTAGCTGCCTCCCCATCTGCCATCAAACACATGCACACCTTTTAGACGTCTTGTGAATATCACTAGTATATCTCTGGATGAAGGTAGGACATTTCACTGCTTCTGGGATCTCTCTTGCATAAGAGGTTTCAAAAAATGCACCAGACGTTTCAGTTCCGTTCATGTGTATATCTCTATTCCCTTCTGGATGTATTTGCCATCTTTCCAAAGAACATCCTCTTCACTTGTCACATATAGAGTAGAAAATCAATATAAATCTTTAATCTGATAAAGATGGCAGGTTTCTGATGCAGATAATAAGTTTTATTCATTGCTAGAAGAAATTGTATTAGAATTCAGGTCAAAATTAGATTAAATTTAGATGAAGTGCTAAAATATTGTTTTCTTATTTCATTATTTATTGTAGGAGAGAAAAGTTCTATATATCTGCTCTCCATGCTCATTAGCAAAATTAGTCTTTGCAATAGTTTCCAGCTACTTTGACAGAGAAAGAGAAGAATTGGTGAAGCAGAAAATTAAAATTCTTGTGATGTTGTAATTTCAAGATCTAATAATTAAGCCCCAATCTCATTTATTGGTAAATGAATACTTTGCTGTAGAGTGTGCACCATCTTTTTGTGTTTTTCTTGTGCATACTCTGGTTCAAATGTCTTTTTGGTGCTTAAAAACCTTGCCTGTCAAGAAGCAATAGTTTTTGGCAATGAAAATTAATATTCTTATACTAAATATACAACAGAATGTAGTATTTTCATATGTTCAGGCACAAAGGGGCAAATCGTAATCCCACAGGTCTTAGGGAGGGCAAGGAAACGCCCCCTCAGTCTGTGGAATGGTATTGGGTCATGCAGCAGATGCTACTGTAGCCTCAGATTCTGCAGTAGTCTGCGCTATTGCTGTGCCCGTCTTTTGCATAGGAATGGATAGATGTTCAGCTGGTAAATCCTATCGGGCCTACTCACCTCCTATATCTATCCCTTTGTGTGCTGAGATGGAGGGAGCCCCCAACACAGCAGAGTTCTGTGGTGCAGAAACCCTGTAGGAGCTTCCTGGAGCACATCACCCACCTTACCAGAATTGCACCAGTTCCAGTATGTTTAGGGCCTTTGGTGACCATAGAGCAGGCAGTAGGTGTAGCATTTACACTTCTGAAATATTTATTTAGCTTTATAGAGTGACAGCTTACAGCCTAGGGGTGGGTGTGAAAGGCGACTCTTTCTAAAGAATCCTTTGCAGCTACCAATCCTAGGCTGCTGTGATGGTTGGAGAGGTCTCGGCATAATTTAAATAGTCTTGTGGGGCCTGTTTAAATTAAGTCAGTCTCTTGGTGTTGCCCACTGGGCTGCAGTGCTGCCTAAAATCTTTGCCCTCTTGCCATCCTGCTCCTGGCATACCCTCTACAGCAGGACTTAGGCAGCCGTCAGTGAGCAGCCTTAAGGATGGCTCCTGCAGTGCCTGTGCTAAAGAGTCCTTTCTCAGCAGGAATCAGGATGTTTAGAGCCCCTTTTCATTCTTTGAGGCTGCTCCTGCCTTTTTACCCACTGTATAGGGTAAAAAGTAGGGAGAGTTTCTCAGCCAGCGATTTTAAGGCCAGAAAGGATCATTAGAATCATCAGTTCTGATTTCCTGCACAATGCAGGCCACAGCATTTCTCCCAGTATCTTCTAAGCTGAGTCTGATAACTTGTTTTCTAAAAGATATACTCTAGTTTAACCATATCTAGTCCTGAAGACATCAAATTATAGAGACTCCACCACATCCCCTGATAGCCTCTTCCAGTGGTTAATTACTCTCGCTGTTTGCCTCATTACTGGTTTGAATTTTTGTAGCCTCAGGATCCTGTCACTGGATCTTGTTATGCATTTGTCTGCTAGATAACTGAGCCTTCTAGTGTCAGGTACCATTTTCACTAAGAAGGTTTATGTCATGCAGTTCATGCACATGGTAGATTGCAGGGCTGCTGTACCAGATATGGACTGGCCACCGAGCTTCCTTCTCAGAGAGATACAGACTAGATGTGCTCACTGTAAGGGCCTTGAATGCTCTGTCAGGTATGGCTGAGGTTAGCTTTATAAGGCATATGATAAACAATGTCACCTAGTGGCTAAATAATATAATGCAGTTCAGTACCGATTATATTGGTCTTCAGTTTCTTTGCATTCTAAATCCTTTCAGATAGCTACATTTTATTTATAAATTATATATATATATATATATAAAAATATGGTTTTATATATATTTAAAACCATAATTTGCAGACAATATAATACAATTTTTATGTGCTTACCCTGCAAACACGACCAGGCATCGCACTTAGGCCCCACTCTAGCTATTTTGCATCTCAGTTTACTTACAGACAGTATCTCAAAATGCTTTACAGAGTTAAAATAATAGAATGATAGAGTTGAATAACAAATAAGAGTAGATGGAGAGAGGATTAAATACAAATATTTCATTTTCAAGGCAAGTATTTGAATAAATGTGCATCTTGTGTAATCATAGAATCATAGAACTGGAAGGGACATTGAGAGGTCATCTAGCCCAGTCCTCTGCACTCAAGGCAGGACTAAGTATTATCTAGACCATCTCTGACAAGTGTTTGTCCAACCAGCTCTTAAAAATCCACAGTGATGGAGATTCCAGAACTTCCCTAGGCAATTTATTCCAGTGCTTAACCACTCTGACAGTTAGGAAGTTTTTCCTAATGTCCAACCTAAACCGCCTTTGCTGCAATGTAGGCCATTGCTTCTTGCCTTATCCTCAGAGGTTAAGGAGAATAATTTTTCTCCCTCCTCCTTGTAACAACCTTTGATATACTTGAAAACTGTTATCGTGTCCCGCCTCAATGTTCTGTTCTCCAGACTAAACAAACCCAGTTTCTTCAATCTTCCCTTGTAGGTTGTAGTTTCTAGATCTTTAATCATTTTTGTTGCTCTTCTCTGGACTTTCTCCAGTTTGTCCACATCTTTCCTGAAATGTCGTGCCCAGAACTGGACCCAATACTCCAGCTGAGGCCTAATCAGCTCGGAGTAGAGCAGAAGAATTACTTCTCGTGTCTTGCTTACAATACTCCTGCTAATACATCCCAGAATGATGTTTGCTTTTTTTGCAACAGAGTTACATTGTTGACTCATATTTAGCTTGTGATCCACTCTGACCCCCAGATCCCTTTCTGCAGTACTCCTTCCTAGGCAATTTCCCATTTTGTATGTGTGCAACTGATTGTTCCTTCCTAAGTGGAGAACTTTGCATTTGTCCTTATTGAATTTCATCCTGTTTACGTCAGACCATTTCTCCAGTTTGTCCAGATCATTTTGAATTTTAATCCTATCCTCCAAAGCACTTGCAACCCCTCCCAGCTTGGTATTGTCCGCGAACTTTATATAGTGTACTCTCTATGCCATCATCTAAATCATTTAAGAAAATATTGAACAGAACCAGACCCAGAATCGATCCCTGTGGGATCCCACTCATTATGCCCTTCCAGCATGACTGTGAACCACTGATAACTACTCTCTGGGAATGATTTTCCAACCAGTTATGCACCCTTATAGTAGCTCCTTCTAGGTTGCATTTCCCTAGTTTATTTATGAGAAGGTCATGAGTGACAGTATCAAAAGCCTTACTAAAGTCAAGATATACTAAATCTACCGCTTCCCCGCCGTCCACAAGGCTTGTTACCCTGTCAAAGAAAGCTATCAGCTTGGTTTGACACAATTTGTTCTTGACAAATCCATGCTGACTGTTATTGATCATCTTATTATCTTCTAGGTGTTTGCAAATTGATTGCTTAATTATTTGCTCCATTATCTTTCCGGGTACAGAAGTTAAGCTGAGTGGTCTGTAATTCCCCAGGTTGTCCTTATTTCCATTTTTATAGATGGGCACTATATTTGCTCTTTTTCAGTCTTCTGGATACAGTATTGGCCTTGGAAAACTGTACTGTTATCTACCATGGATATTAATGTTTATTTAATGCAGGTAGCAGAAACTAATATTATACTGCCAAATTCTTATCCTGAACATATTTGTCACCACCATTATATACTGAAATTGTGATAGTTTGATACAGAATTGAATGTTCAAGGTAGAATTTTGTTTTCAATGTTTCATCTTCAAAACTGTTAGAGGATCTCATGTGCATTGCTATTCCTACCATTAAGTTGCTGGTTATTTTCACTATTATTTATAGTTGTCTGAGCTGAAAGTAGGAAAACTGGAACAGTATGAGGTTAACTCAGCTAGTATTTAAGTAAGAGCTGGATACTGGGTCAGGTGGTGCAAGATGAGTTTGTTGCCTTTGACTTTTCCCTTTCCAGACAGCCCAACCGTAATCTAGAGGCTTTCTTCATGTGTACATCAACTTTAGATCCCTCTCTGAACGACAGTGCTAGGGATTTGACATAAATCTGATATGTCTCTGCTGAGTTGTTGTGTTGATATTTCAAGCTAAATATAGCTACAAGCATTTCTCATGTAGGATTGCATAGATAGTTTGAATTATGTTGATATCTTTATTGTGACATTTTTGCTAATTCATACCCCATGCTCTAAATTTTAAAATGGCATGTCTTTTAAGCCGTTATGCCTTATGAAAAGAGAAGTAATATTTTAAAGCCAAAACATCAAGGGATGGATCAATAAATCACGAGGCAGACGTTCTTCCAGAGGAACTGTCAAGTTAAAGGATGCATTGTATAGATGACGTTATGGAATATAACAAAATTATGGTTATCATGGAGCTGAGATTGTTTCTGGGTACTAAATCATTAAAGAATGTGCAGTAATTAGTACCTAATAATATATAATTGAGTGCAGTCTGATTATATCAAGAATTTACAATTGGAATTCAGTGAGGCAGTTTATTTTAATATGTTTTATTTGTATAACAGATCACTACATTGGAATGTAAATCTCTGCAGCTCAGATTATAACTAACAACCTCACTGTGGTGCGTCTATCCAGTGAAAGCCATCTTGCAGACTGATAGCCAGGTACTTCAGCGCATGTAGTCTATACCATATAGCTCTCCTGAAACGCTGGGGGAAGGCAGCATATTGGATTGAGGCTTCTACTGTGTTTTTGGGGGTCAATATAAAAGGCTCTTCATCTGTTTGCTGTTTCCTCTTATGAGAGGGTGATATATTAAATGTGAGCAAAACCTTTTCTCATATTCAGTTGGTGAGCCATTGAAATCCTTCAGGAGTTCTTCTTTAAAACATCTCAGAAAAGATGAACGGTATAAATGTAGACGAGTTTATATAGGACCCAATATCTGCAAGCTTGCCTTGTGTTAAGCTGCCATTGGCTTCAGCAAAGGTACAACATATGGAGTGCCCATAGTTACTATGAAGTAGAAGTGCTGTCTACTGATTTGAGTATTAGGCTAGGAGTCAGGAGCTCTGAATTCTAATTCTGGCTCCAATAGCAATTGTAGTGGTGGGAAAATCACATAGTGTCTCTGTGCCTCAGTTTCCCCATCTGTAAAATGAGGATGATACTACTTAGCTATCTCATAAGTTTGTATGAGGCTTAATTAGTTTGTAAATCATGTTGCATGTAGTTGAAAGATTTGGTAGAAGCACAAAGTATGAATATTATTAATGGTGATGCAAAGGTGAGTTTTAGATTTATTTTACAGTTTTTGCACTTGCTGGGTATTCTGCTTGCCTGTTCATAGATTCTAGGACTGGAAGGGACCTTGAGAGGTCATCGAGTCCAGTCCCCTGCCCTCATGGCAGGACCAAATACTGTCTAGACCATCCCTGATAGACATTTATCTAACCTACTCTTAAATATCTCCAGAGAGAGTTCCTGCTATGCTGCAGGTATGCAGTCCATCATGAATATATGTTGATTCCAGTGAACCTTGCTATTTGTGTCATCAACATGACATGAGAGGTAGCAAACTCTGAATTTGAAACATATATCAAATCTACTTCTATTCTGTCTTCTGCCTGGCTTCTCTTTTCAACAGAGCCCTAAAGATAGATCCTCTACCTTCTGCATAAGCTTGCTCACACTTCCCATGGCTCCCGTGTTCCCCAGTGCTCAGAAAGGAGCACAATGGAAGCCCATCGTAGTGAGTGATGTAGTGTTCACCATGATCAGGGGCAATGAGCATCTGTCTTCCTCTGCCTTGCAAACCAATCTCACAACCCTTCCACAACCAGGTACATATGTTTCTGGGTGTTAGTTACAGTCAGAATGGGGCTACAATCTTTTATTCATGCTGAATGGATTTGATTCATTTTATGAAACACCTGTATGAGTTGTAGCTATTTAAAAAGTCCCTGAGTCAGGAAGTGTTGTTCAGTGGTCAGGGGACTGGGAGTCGGAATTATTGGAGTTGTTCTTAAATGAGTAAGGCCCTACCAAATTCACGGCCATGAAAAACGCATCACGGACCATGAAATCTGGTCCCCGCCCTGTGAAATCTGGTCTTTTGTGTGCTTTTACCCTATACTATACAGATTCCACAGGGCAGACCAACGTTCCTCAAATTGGGGGTCTTAATCCAAAAGGGAGTTGAGGTGGGGAGGAGGAGGGGGATTGTGGTATTGCCACCCTTATTTCTGTGCTGCCTTCAGAGCTGAGGGGCTGGAGAGTGGCAGCTGTTGGCCTGGAGCCCAGCTCTGAAGGCAGCACCATGCCAGCAGCAGTGCACACGTAAGGGTGGCAATATCATACCAAGCCATCCTTACGTCTGTGCTGCTGCTGGTGGTGGGTCTGCCTTCATAGCTGGGCACCCAGGCAGCAGCCGCCCCTCTCCAGCAGCCCAGTTCTGAATGCAGTGCTGCCGCCAGTGGCAGTGCAGAAGTAAGAGTAGCAGTACCACAAACCCCTCTACAATAACCTTGTGTCCCCCCCCACAGCTCCTTTTCAGGTCAGGACCCCTTGAATTACAACACTGTGAAATTCCAGATTTAAGTAGCTGAAGTCATGAAAATTACTATTTTAAAAATTCCATGACTGTAAATTGACCAAAATGGACCGTGAATTTGGTAGGGCCCTGATGAGTGACATTCCTGTGCTCAGCGCCTCGCAGGATCAGACCCTAAGTTAGGTGGAAGCACTGCAGCCTTTTCTGTGGTGCATTCTTTTTAATGCATATGATGTGAAGAAAACTTTAAAAAATGTCTTCATCACTAAAATGAAAATTGGGAAAGGACAAAACGACTGCTTCTTCCACTTCATGGATTCCCTCGGCTGCAGATGCTGAGACTTACTTTTGAGTGAGATTTTGTTTTGTTTTTATCTTCAGCATTCAGGCTGCGCCACTCACATTCTGAAGTATGCTAATCAGTTTCTGACCGACCATCCATCGGGGTGGGAAGGATTTCCTTGACACTTAGAGACCTGTTCTTCACAGGCATTATGCACATTTAGTGCCTGGAGGGTCTTCATCTTTATACTATGCGTGCATGTCTCAGACCAAAAGTAGTCACAGCTCCTGCATTCCCACAATAGCAGCCACACAAAGCAGATGCTTCCAGTTTTCCTGTCAGGCTGTGCTTTTCAGCTTTGAACAAAGTTGTATAATATCTCATGGATTTATATTTTCCTGTCTCTGTCTTATGGATCACAAAGACCTCATTATGGCTCATAAATGACAGCACTGGCAGAATTCTCATCTAGTTCTAAGGATTGCTTTCCAAATGTTTTATCTCTGTAGATGTGAAGACTGAATTGAGGCTTTCCTTCAGGGAGATACTCCATTGTGTCTGTCAATAATGCATAACAATAACAAATTTAATGGCAGACCTTGAAGTATATAAAAATTTAAGTCCAGAAAAAGGTAAGGATTTTTTGGTTTTGGAAATACTATAGAAAGATCATGTACATTTCTGGAAGTGTTTATAGGAAAGATCATGTATTTTTTATACTTTATCAACGGTAAGTTGCATTTTATGTTTATTTGGACATTGATAACATGAAATAATTGTGGTAGATATTACTGTGTATTCTGAGTGGAAAAACGGATTTTTTTTCATTCATTCAAAAGTACGTGTCCCTGTGAAAATGTAGGCTTTTATGAGCTTTCACTTAAATCAGATTGACACATTGCACTTCTGTGTCATTTAAAATTAATACAAATTACTTGCCAATGTAAACATTTCTGACCATTTAATCTACAAGTCATTTTGCTGTGATATACAGGTTTGCATGAGAACCTTACCTATTGTTCTCAAGTAGCACTTACAAATAGTGTGTATCTAGGCAAATTGTGTGTAAAGTTCTGATCAAACAATATCTGTTGACCTGTATATGTTCTACCAAGGAGTATATAAGCATTATATAATAAAGAAGATCTTAATAACTTTCTTCAGTAATTTGCAATTATGATGCCTAATATTGTTCAACTAAAGTAAGTGGTGGGTGGAAAATCGTAATTAGCTTAAGCCTGTAAATGGGATGAAAATAATTGATATAGTGAAATAGAGGAAGAAATCATGATCCTGCCCATTAAATATGTTATATTTTTTGTATGCTGCCTGTCATTAGTAATGGTTTTAGGTAGTGTCCTTTTAAAGAAAAAGTTATAATAGATCAACATCAACAGTAAAATAAAAATATTTAAATATACTAAAATATTAAAAATATTAGAAATGTTTGGATAAATTTGGCAAGGGACTGGTTTCTCTAACTAAGTTCAGAAAACATTTTGCAGCAATATTTTTTATTCTGAAATATTCCCAAAATAGCTTTGTGACATTTGTCCCAAATATTTTTTTAACACTAATTTGTATTTAACGATTTTTAAAAGAGTATTACTTCAAAGTTCAGATACTAACTTTCTTCATGGCAATTTGTATTTACCATGTGTAATTTATTATGATAAATATTTTCTGACCATTACCAATATCTGATGCTATCTGAACGGACACTGGTGTTCTCTAATCCATAAATAAGGTGCTGAGATGAGATTTGTCAGTCTATCCTCTAGGAGAATGGACATGTGTTGAGGATTTAGTATATTACTGTTCCAAGAACTGTATTTATAGTTTGGAGGTTTCTATTTTCGTTACACAAAACTCTAGATTAAGTTTATGTATATGATGAAGTAAAGAGACAAAGTGCCACTCCATCTGTTTTTAGGAAGCAAAGGAGGTAAGGGATACAAGAATTATCTTTTTAAAAGGGAGCTTTGCTAAAGCCCTTAAAAGTGGTAGAGATAAATAAGACTTCATTGGTTTAGCCTTTCAGCTCTTATAAGTTCCTTTGTGTAACAGAGCTTATTTCAAAGTGTGCATCTACAAATAGCCACATTTCAGACTGAAATGTTTAATTTATGTTGTAGTTCTTTCAAAGGCCATTTGGTAGCCACTTTTCCTCCTGCCAAAAATAACATTAACTGTCTAATGTACATTTTGTTTAATCCTTTTCAGTTTATAACATTGTCATTCCTCTTTGTGGGAGAAGACAGCTAAAGGACAAAGAGTAAAAATAAATATAAATACAATACAACCCAATCCCCCCTTGCATATTTGATTTATGCAGCTCAAGTTTGCCTCGCTCCATTTGAACAAAAGAAGGTCCATGTTCTCCTCTCGGTTACATTTGTACAACCCCATTTACTTCAATGAAGTTACGTTGGTGCAGTTAAGAGCTGAACTGGGCCCCCTGGGTTTATAGTTCATAGAATAGCTTAATGATGTTAATGCTGTTTGACCAATACTTTACAGACAACCTCAGGGGAAAATGTGTCAGATTTTTAAATGTGTGAAATAAATGTGTTATATAAAAAAATTTCTGTTATCTTGTCAACATAGCCTTAATCCCCAGCTGGTTCTCATTTGAGTCTAGATTATGCCTGGACCTTCCATAGAGTGCAATGGGGATGGGAGGAAGGAAGGAGCCTGGCCCCATCTTTGTACAGTCCACATAAGAATCAAGAGTGGCTGCAGGCTCTGTGTTCAAGGGAACGTATGAACTGGTAAGGATGGCACAGCCAGGGCCCTTGTAATACTTGTTAAAGTGCTTCCCTTTTAGTGTTGGATGAAGTGATCCCCTGTAGGACCCAACATTACATAGTCCCATTGACTCACGCTTAGCAGTAAGTGTTACAGGATCAGGCCCCTAGTCTGCATATCTGTTTGAGGCTCCAAGTCAACATGACTACTCTTGTGAGTAATTGCTGAGCAGCATGAGTAAGAGCAGGGTCACAGTGCAGCCTTTAAAGGTCTAATGTAAATAGAGGCTGTAGAGCATGGTGTGAGAGAAGATGCACAGATGTGTTTCATCCTGGTGAGTTAAGAAACCCATTTTCAACAAACTCTCAGCATTTACCGCTCTCTTGGCAGAGAACAGAGAATAGGCATTTGGAATATGCTGTGAAGAAATTTAGTGTCTATCTGAAATGATGAGCCACTAATTTAAAATTGTTCAAGTGATAATTTCACAGTTCTGATGAAGGCTCTGATGGCAAAGTGGTACACTGGAAGTAACAGTGAGTAAATTAGTTTTGATGATATTTCATAGCTGACAACATGGGAATAGCAGTGTTTGGCCTGATCATGCGTTACCATCCCTAGCTATCAAGAAATGAATCATGGACAACCTCTGTGAAGTTTAGCATTTGTTTGTGGGCCCTGACAGCCTTTCTCTGTGGAGCTAGGGGGCTCAGACAAATAGAGGTGAGTCAGGAGGTGGAGGTGGCTCCTGGAGCCTCCCCCCCGAACATTCCTCCATGCCCCCTTGGGGTGTGTGTGCACCCCACAGTTTGAAAACCTCTGATTTAAAGTTTCTGGTGGTATGCAGGAGGGTTCAGGGCAGGACATATAAACCCTAGCAGAAATCTGAGGGGGGCGGGTACATGAAGGAAAATGGAAGGAATCACATCTGGTATTTCAGAATACCAGAGCTACAGGCATGTATCCAGGTGGTGATGAGGAGAGCTACAACATTTTAGCTACTGAGACACATACGGCTCCAAAACTGCAGGTTCACTCCCCTTGCTGTCAAAGAAAATGGAAGAGGAGTCATGGAAAGGAAGTTGCTGTGGGTAGAGGTAGCCAGAGTCTGCCAATATAAAATCTGCATTCTGTAAGGACAGCATTTCTTCTGATATTCTCTTTACTCAGACTGCTAGGTACAAATGTTGATGATGAACTCTCTTATTTTCATGAGATACATCACATTCAGGAGTAAAATGATTAGGAGATACAACTTCTGAGGTGAGCTAAAGGGAGTTTAACATGTACAGTTTGACACAATATTAATATTTTGCCCATGATATTGTGTCTTCCATGCACGGGTTGCAAAATGCTGTATGAAACGAAAGAAGTGTTTGAGAGAGAGCAAGGTAGGACACATGAGAGATTAGTGAAAAGGAAAGTGCTTTATCCAGGGGACTAGACCAGAAAGGCTTTTCCAGCCCTATTGTCTGTGACTATGAGCTGTAGTATAACTACCGTATGTATTCGTTCATAAGCCAAATATTTTTGGTAAAAAAGTGACGCATCGAAGAGCGGGGGTCAGCTTGTAAATGGGTCTATACCAAAATTTGATGATTTTAAACTCTATTTAAAACATTGGCTGGGAACAGCAAATGGCGGCCACAGGGAGCTGAGGGGCTCCATGCCTGCAGACGCTCCAAGTAAACAAAACATCCCAACCTGCAAGCGGCTTACCCTGATGGGCTGGGAGCCAAAGTTTTCCAGCCCCTGACATATAGGGTCGGCTGATGAAAGAGTCATATATTTTTTGCTATTTTTACCTATCCATTTTGGGGGGTTGGTTTATAAATTAATGGGGCAATGAACAAGTATATATGGTATCCCCCATCTAAACTATGGGGGATAAAGAGAGGCACATATATTATATATACAAATGTGGAAATGGGCAGTAAGGTCTTTGTTACGTTAGTGTGTCCATTACCTGGTTTCATGTGAAACTGTCTTTTTATCCTGTAAATTCAGGTGCTTTATAGAAAAGTAACTAAGGAAACTTGGTGTTTTGACTTTCTTTTGCTATATTCTCTGTACCAGTGAAGGCCAGAAGGGTTGTAACTATCTTACTTGCAAGCATAACCAAGACTAACATAAACTAAGGGCCTGTCTACACTGGCAATTAACAGCGCTGCAACTTTCTTGCTCAGGGGTGTGAAAAAACACCCTCGGAGTGCAGCAAGTTGCAGCGCTGTAAAGCACCAGTGTAAACAGTGCCCCAGCGCTGTCCAGCACTGGGAGCTGCGCTCCTCATTGAGGTAGGTTTTTTAGAGCTCTCTGCTGCGAGAGCTCTCTCCCAGCGCTGCGCTGCGACCACATAAGGCACGTTAAACCGCTGCCATGGCAGCGCTTTAGTGTTGCCAGTGTAGACTAGCCCAAAGTTTAATTACTCATTGGCGTGATGCTGCTTTCGTGCCTTTTCCTCCATATTGCTTCTGTCTAAGCAGATGAGAATTTCAGGCTCCAGTTTGTTTGGATGGTGAACAAGAATATAAAAAAAAGGTTCATTCATTATCTACAGATCTTCTCAATAACTGGCTTCACTGTTACTCACTTGTGGGTGGACTTTTGCTGCTAAAGGAGCTATGGCTGGGTCTGCATTAGCTGGAAATAGAGAAGATTCTGGGTGAATTGAGCCCACAGAGAAAAAACATGTTCCCTACTCCTGTTTGCAGCATTGATTCTACTCTCTTATTAGGTTACAGAGAGAACGTGTGTGTGTATTTCTCCTCTTTATTTTCTGTTTTAAAGTCATTACTCAGGGCTCAGAAATTGGAAACAGCCTTATTAGTGCACAAACATTAGTCTTGGATTGTTTAGACTGTCAAATAACAGAAGATAAACTGGGAAACACAGAAGCTTGTTTTGTTGGGTCTAGAAAGCTGGTTGAAAATTAGGAAGCTTCTTCCTGTTGTATGTCAAGATTTCAGCATAGAGGATGTGGATCACTTGTACACCTCTACCTCGATATAACGTGACCCGATATAACAAGAATTTGGATATAACGTGGTAAAGCAGTGTTCTGGGGGAGTGGGACTGGGCACTCCAGTGGATCAAAACAAGTTCGATATAACGTGGTTTCACCTATAACGCGGTAAGATTTTTTGGCCCCCGAGGACCACGTGATATCGGGGTAGAGGTGTACAAGGACAGTAACAGGCATGTGGTACTGCCTATTAGGCTTTGAATTGAATACATCTTCAGATGTTTTCACTGCAATGTAGAAGCATTGTTCTGCACTAACACTCAGATGCACAACATGACTTTATTCTGTTTATTTGCATTGACAAGATTACTTTGAGGTCTTTGACTCTATAAATTCATTATTTATCCACAGATGTCTCACCATTAGAAATGTATGCTCCCTAATCTAGGTCTGTAACTCATTCCCACTCCCAGTCTGGCATGTGGATTCCTCACACTCATTCCAAGTATATGATGACTTCTTGCCGCTTGCTGAAAGAATTGCAGGCAGCAGACCTCCAGTCTTTGTGCTGGACCTGGGCCATTTTCTCACGTTTGGGCTGGGCTGTCCCTGTTAATGTTTTCAGGAAGCCCCAAATAGATGGCACATTTGAAAAAAAGAAACGAGATCAAGGCCAGCGGTTAGGTGGCAGGCCTACAATTCTTTCACTAAAATGGAGGAGGGTGCGTGGTGTCATAAACCATGGATTTTGTTCAGGGAGGGTTGGCTGTGGCTATTGTAGGCCTGTAGGAGAGGTAGATGGAAAGGTAGGATTCTGCTGAAAGCCAGGAACCGCCACTGGTTTAAAGAAGCATCTCAAGCCTGAATCTGATCATCCAGTGAATTCAGCAGGATTGTGTGTACTCATCTGCCAGGGTGGTTGGGCCCTAGAGCTTCTGGAGCTTTATCCAACATTGTGGGGATTCAGTAGCCACCAGTGAGTGCAAATAATGGCTGCAGTGACGAACCATTCACTCACTGTCCAAATCCCACATCTCTGGCACACTTATTTGGCCTGACTTCTCTCCACTGAAATCAAAGGGAGTTTTGTCTTTGACTTAAATGAGGTCAAGACCAAGCCCTTTATTGCCATTGCTCTGACTCACACACGTGATCCCAGTGATTCCACTGACATCCGTGGGTTTGGTTGTGAGAATAAGGGCTGTGCGATTGGGCCCACATATGTAAGTTCCAGGTCCTGGATTTCATAATGTTTTAAATGACTCATTTATAAAACTTCAAAGAAAAATAGACTGCATGCAATGCTAATTAAGGTCTTTCTCCATTATGGGTTAAAAATGTTGCATGAATCATTATTGCCTGGCTTTATAAACAAATTAAATGAGAAACTTTTGGACGCATCATGTTCAAAAAATAAGGGACAGTTATGTAATATGACTTCCTTTAGCTTGACATTTGTCTTGTATAGATATTGCAGGTGCTTTGCTGTGTTTGCGTCTCTTCATCAAGCAAACAAGGTAATTAATGCTTATTACATAGATCCAGAATTAGAATTCAAGGGAAGCTGGCATCCAATCCTGTGCCCTTCCTCTGGCTAAACTGGCCAGGCCTGGGACACAGGCAAAAGTAGAAATGAATATGGGCCATTGCTCATTGTATTGGATGCATTAGTAAGATTTCTTCCTGAATTACGAGTCCTTGTTTGTGGTGTGTCCATGTCAGGTCTTTTCGGCTGTAAAGCAGGACAGCCTGTTGAACATGGCTCCTGGGACAGGTAGACTGCTTTCCGCTTCGGGTAGGTTTTTTTAACCTTTTCACACTGTGACCTCTGCATTGAGCAACTGTCTCCTTCATGGATGCACTCCAGAATCCTTTCCTCTGGTTCTAATAGTGCCTCAAAGGAGATGCAACTGCCATTGGCATTGTTGAGGACTGTTTACCAGTGACTAAGCAAATCTGCTTCAGTGGAAGGCTTGTGACAAAGCACCCAAACCTACAGTCCTTATCTAGTTCTCAGGCAAAGTACTTTGACGGGAGTTTGTCCAAGTAAGGACTGAGTATAGAATTCCCAGCTGGAGCCAAGGAATGAGAATGTGGTTCAGATTCCAAGAAAGCTGCTTGTGACCAACATTTCTGCTGAATTTTTTTTTGCTAAGTTGGCTACAGAGCACTACATTTTTGTCCTTGGGGAAGCTAAAAACTTTATTTTTTTTAAGTCTTCTGACTCTGAACTAACTCTCTGCTGTGTTGCTAGAACTGTGTAGATGCACTGTATTTGCAGTACTGCACAGCACACTAAAAAGCCAAAGGTGACCAGACTGAAGTGAGAATGTTTTAACACTTTAAGTAAACCACTAAATAAAGAAAAATGACCAAAGCACTAATTTATCAGTGCAACATAGGGCCCATCCAAGGAGGTTAAATGCTTCCACTGCATGGAGCCACCACACTGCCAGGGCTGACCTGGCACTCATGGGGAGAGAGACCCCAGTATCCTGGCCAATACCTTATCTGGCCACCTGTCACCCCTGGGGCCCACCTCTCTGGCTGACACTGAAACCTCTACTCCATGCAAGGGCCCCACTCCCTAGCTGATCCCATACCCAGCCACCTGTCCAGGTTTTCCCAAGATGATCCCCCTTTTTGAGGCAGCAAGCCTGCAAAATCGGCAAGGGTGCTCACTACATACCGCCAGCTGTGCAGTTTTATGAGCTCAGTATCCTCCCAGATGTCTTGTTTTTTTTGTATGACAGAGGTGACCATGGCCAGGACCTGCTTGCCAGCTGGCACCATATCCAGTCACCACTAACCCACCTTGGGGCCCACTCTCCTGGCTGACACTCCCCTGCCACTCTCCAGCCCCCTCCTGAGGCCCATTCCTTTGGCTGACAGAGTACCTGACCATTCCCCCCTCCTTCCCCACTCTTGGGACTCATTCCCCAGCCCCTGGCTGACACTGAGCAGCCTAAGATCCAGTCCTCACCCATTTTGGAAATCAGAAACTTCTAGATTACATGGTATAGGAGAGAACATGTGACCCTGAGCACCAGTAAGGGAACATGGGGAAACATGTAGTCAAATGGCTATGTAAAAGCTTCCATCTGTTCTAAGGCTGCTGGTCTGTTCCCCTTGCAATGAAGAGGATTAAGCTGCGTAAACTTCTTAACTGTGTGTGCAATCTTTGCTTGTAATAATTATATGACAATGTGTTGCAATGGGTTTTGGGAGCTGGCCATGCATGCAATTAAATGGTTGTGTCTTTCTACACTAGATAAAAGGTTTACTAGGTCTGCAGCCTTGATAAAAGGTTTGCTAATCTGGAGCCATACCACATCAGGCTGTAAACGCATTAGATCCCACAAACTGAGGCTGTGCTGACCTGGTCAGTTCCTGAAGGTGAGAGCTTTAAGAAAACACAGTGTGCTTTGGGAAGTGATGGGGATTATTCTGTAAGTGGCAGTCTCCCCTGTAAACTGGTAATCAGTTCCCCAGCATTATGTTAGAAAGCATCCAGCTGCTCGAGATGCTTCTTTTTGGATGAAATGTAAAACAGAGTCCTGATTATTTGTGGCCATTAAAGATCCTATGGCATTTTTTGGGCAACTGTGGTGGTATTAGCCTCAATGTCCTGGCCAAATACCAATGTTGGCAATTATAGTCTGCTTAAAAAAAAAAGGGTAAATCTTCTTTTGCCACAGTATAGTTGATTGTCCTTTGGATAGCTAAGAGCATAGCTGGTCAGTTTCACAGACCAGCATTTTCACAGCATGGTGAAAATGCTAAATGCCATAATTTGCAAATAAAGCAATCATATAAAACTGTACAAGTGATCAAACTTAAAGAATTAAATAATTCTTAAAAAATTATAATTTCAGATCTAATTCTGTACATCAGCACAGATTAGTTGGTGCTCTTTGAAACTTTACCACCATAGTTTTGTCAGGTCTCTCAGAATCAACATTTTTGAATATATGTAAAATTATGCAAAAAAAATGCTGATTTCTTTATGCAGTTATCCATTTGATTCACACACACATTTGAGGTTTTGTGTATACAAATGGTTGCACTCATAAACTTTGAGGGCAGTTAAGCTACTTGGCTCTGATGTGCAGAAGTGTTCAAGCATTACCACTGCATTTGAAGTCAGTAGGACAGATGGGTGCTTAGCACTTCTGGAAATCAGGTCATTCTTTTTGTTTGGGATGGAAGCATTGTCTAACAATTAGAACATGATACTGAAAGTTAAGATACTGAAAGTCAGGATTTCTGTGTTCTGGTCTTCTCTACTACTGACTTGCTATGTGTGCATTGGGTAAATCCCTTAACTTCTCAGTGGACTCAGCTGTAAAATAGCATAATCATACTTGAGGGACAGCCAGTCTCAAGGAATGTGGGTTCAGAGGCGTTCCTGGGTTCTAATCCTAGTTCTGCTATTGACTTGCTATGTGTCTGTAGTACTTAATACTTAGAGTTCATTAATTAAGTGTGTGCACTTTGAAAACCTTGTAGTGAAGGTGCTGCAGAACTGCAAAAAATTATTATTACAAAATGTAAATTTAGATGGGTATTTTAGGTAGGGTGGCCAGGTGCCTAGTTTTCAACCGGAAAGTCTGGCTGAAAAGGGGACCTGATAGTGTCTTGTCAGATATACTGACCGCAAACCCAAAGTCCAGTTACTGCAAGTGAGGGAAGTGGGGAGGTGCCAGGTCTTCTCCCACACCAGCCCGTACTCAGATGGGGCCGCCTCCTACCTCCATCTGGTGGCTGCAGCTCCCAGCCCCAGCTCTGCAGATGAGTCCCTCCTGACCCGGGCAGATGGTGAGGGTGGGAGGGGAAAAAGCAGCAAGCGACTGTAGGGGAGAGGGGGGGAGACAGGAAGAAAAGTGGATGGGGGCGGGGCCTCGGGGGGAGAGGTGGGGCAGGTTGGGGCTTCGGGGGAAGAGGTAGGGCAGGGGAGGTTCTGGAACTCTCTTTGGAGTGTCTGGTTTTTAAATATTACCAAATTGGCAACCCTAATTTTAGATTGTATGTCAACATTATCCTCTGCAATTGTAAAAAGGCTTTAGCTCAGGGCTTCTCAAACTGGGGTTGGGACCCCTCAGGGGGACGCGAGGGTATTACATGGGGGGTCGCGAGCTGTTAGTCTCCACCCCAAGCCCTACTTTGCCTCCTGCATTTTTAATGATGTTAAATATATTAAAAAGTGTTTTTAATTTATAAGGGGGGGTCACACTCAGAGGCTTGCTATGTGAAAGGGGTCACCAGTACAAAAGTTTGAGAACTATGGCTTTAGCTACATAACTGCCATTGAGTTCATTAATAGGAAGCATTTATAGAGGACTGTAATTGTACACAGCAAAAACATCATGTAATATTTTCAAAACCAAAGGATGGAAAATCAAACGTTTAATACATTTTGATCACAAAAGTTAGCTCCAATGTTATATTTTAGGTAAATCTATTTACACATCCTAGTTTTCCACTGAATTATAAATATTTGATTGAAGAGACGTGTAACGTGCTTGGATGCTCTGCAAGAACGAGGCCCACACACACTGTGAGTTATTTGGCTTTAATGAAGGTAAAGTGACGCATCTGCAATGGGGACCCCAGGCGTTGCTGTCACTTAGGCGGGGAACCCAGCACCGAAGCTCAGCTCGGCCTGGGTCGGAGTCCAAAGGCGGGACCGGGAGCATACAGCTATATATACACAATACAAAAGCAACTCATACATATGCAAAAAGGGACTGCCCACAGGCTATGTCCGCCCTTTGGCCTAAGGCCATACAAACTGGTTTCAACCAGTTAAAAGCAAGTTATAACTGGCATGCCATGTCCTACAATGACTGGCCACTTAGCAAGCAGGGGCTTTTCACAAGGCCGCCGAGAAAGCGGAGACACCCTAGCTAGGCCGTGACACAGTCTTCCGCAGTCCTCTACAAGACAGAATTAGGAAATACACTGTGAAATAGTGGTTGGTGTTATGTTAGTTAAAGCACAAGCAATCTTCATGACTAGGGGTTTGGTATGTGTTCACACAGGGTCCGAATTCCATGTGAGACATTGTAAACTGAACAGTTAAGATGCCCTTGAGTGAAACATCTTATGCACTGATCTCCAATAAAGATAAAGGACCAGACTGGATCTTAGTTACATTAGAGTAAGTTCAGGATCACTCCATTAACTTTGGTGGCACAATTCTGGATTTACCCTGCTGTATGTGAGATCTGAATGCCCCCCAGTCCCATGAAAATGCTGATATTCAATTATATATAAAATAATAATACATGGGGATATTTAACTCAGGAACAGGGTGGCGCTTACAGATCTGGCATGCCCATTATTTAAGAGTAGTTTTGAAAGCCTCTCAGTCCTCCCCAATGGCTGCTTTTTGTTCAATGAAGCATGGTCATCTATCTTCCTGCAAAGTCACATACAGGAGCCTCCTACTGGACTGTGTCTGGAAAATGAGGGAAACTGTCTCAGCCTGGATCCTCCTTACACAAGCTACGCTGTTAGTTGAACAGCTGTGATATGGGATGCAGTTACATGTATCTTGCTTTAATTTGGCTATATAGTCTCGCTTTGGTGAGTGGAGCAGTGATGGATGTATCCCAATGGGAAACCCATCTTAATAGTGAGGCAAATCTGAAGAAGGGGGAAATTTACCAATTTTCTCTAAAATATTTGGTTCAGATCCTGGTGAGTCATGTAAATGAGTGTAGGTCTTCCAGGCAGAGACCAGAAGCCAGAGTCTCCCCAACTCTTGCACTGGTATAAATAAGGAATATTGATAGTGATGAAAGGAGATTGAGGCCCATGCATAGATGGTAGGTGTCAGTGGGTGGCTTAGTCTCCCCCCCAGCCCCAGTCTGTCTCTGCCACAGTGTAGTGCTGCCAGAGCAGTCCAGAGCATTGCTCTAGCACCTCATATACAGGATAGATCTAAACTCTGGCACTTCAAATATCGCCCCAGCACCCTCCCTGCTTACCCGCTTGAGGGTATTCTCTTTCTAAGTTGCTAGTGGACTCAGTCATTTTCTACTTTTTCTGCTTCCTCAATGAATGAAACACCCTCAAACTGCTTTCAGGTGGGCCTTGCAAATGTTTCCAGAATGAATACACATGATTACTAACTTAGGACGTTTGCCCAGCTTTAATGAAGATTTTATGAATTTTACAAAAATGTGAGTTCTTGTCTATCTTGTGTTCATGGACTTCTAAATGGGTTTGATTAAATCCAATGGAATAGGCTTAATGGAAGGTTGTGCAAAGGATTAGAAGAATTGTTGCAGAATGAATTATGAAAAACTGTTAGGAAATATGAAATGTAGTTATCATTGAAAACTAGTCCTGCTCAGATAAGGTTACCAGTGAAATTCCCTTGGGACTGTCTCTGAGGTCTTTGGTTTTCCGTTATATAATCAACAAGAAACAGGGATAACAATCAACAAATAATTTGATGATATCAGTAGTAAGCTGCATTATGTTCTAGATATTAGTGCTGTTGTATGGGATTTAGATAAAACGTGCTCTTTGGAGGAAAAGTAGCAAATGGCATTTAATGGGACTGCGGTAAGTGCAAAGATAGAGAATACTGGCAGTGCAGAAATAGCTGCAAAATAGTATGATGTGCATATAACAAAAAAAATGGACAGAAGTTTCTTTATCAAGTGAATGTTTTTGCAGTGACAGCCACAATGTTTGATTGTTTGCAATGTGGAGCCGAGTTTCGTAATGGCTCCCCATGAAAGCAGAGGAAGCTTTGCTTTTTATTTACAAGTTTCTATAGTGCCCATGATAGTGGATGCAAAGCTGTAATGGGCCTGGCTGTTGTTGATGCTGGAAAACAGTTTACATCTAATCCCTACTTTTCATATGCTAATCGCTTCCCAAAACATTCCCTTTTGGGTTAACATTCCCCCTTCTTAGTCATTGCTCAAGATTATTTTTTGGTTTGAAGTTTTGAGCAAAATGACCTTCAGCCATTTGGGAGTTGAGAAGATAAAACAAAACATGATGTTTCAAAGGTTAAAAAAATTCGAATCTGATGTTTCTAAAAACAAGGGTCTGGAAAAATGTCTGTGTGCACAAGGCACTGCTCTGAGATTCAGCTGATCTGGACACAGTTTCTGGCTCTGTGGCTTTGGGCAAGTCTCTTAACTTCTCTATGCCTCAGTCCCCCGAGAGTAACAGGGGATGATATTAATAAATACTTTTGTCTGTCTTGTCCATTTAGATTGCAAGTCCTTTGTCTGTGTCTTACCATGTGTACAGTGCCTAACACAGGGGTGGGCGAACTTTTTGGCCTGAGGACCACATCTGGGTGGGGAAATTGCATGCAGGGCCATGAATGTAGGGCTGGGGTAGGGGGTTGGGGTGCGGGAGGGAGTGTGGGGTGTGGGAGGGGGTATGGTGTGCAGGAAAGGGCTCAGGGCAAGGGGTTGGGGTACAGGAGGGGTGCGGGGTGCAGGAGGAGCTCAGGGCAGGGGGTTGCGGTGCAGGCGGAGTGCGGGGTGCAGGAAGGGCGTGGGGTGCAGGAGTGGGCTCAGGGCAGGGGGTTGGGGTGCGGGGTGCAGGAGGGGTTTGAGATGCGGGCTCCAGCCCGGCCCCGCTTACCTTGAGCAGCTCCGGGGTGGCAGCGGCATGCAGCGGGGTGAAGACAGGCTCCCTGCCTGCCCTTGCCCCGCGCTGCTTCCAGAAGCCGCCAGCACGACGTCCCGTGGCCCCAGAGGTGTGGGGCAGGGGGCAGAGGACTCTGCGCCTGTCAGGGTTCTCCGCTCCCGGCCAATGGGAGCTGTGGGGGGCGGTGCCTGCAGGCGAGGGCAGCGCACGGAGCCCTCTGACCCTCCCGCAGGGATCGCAGGGATGCGGTGCTGGCCACTTCCAGGAGGGGTGTGGGGCAAGGGCAGGCAGGGAGCCTATCTTAGCCCCGCTGCACCACACCCTTACACAATGGGGCACTGATCTCTGATTTTACATGCTACTGTTACACAAACAACATTTTAAGGCCTAACACAATGGGGCCCATATTTTAAGTGCTACTGCTATACAAACAATAAGAACATACTTGAATTTTGAAAAATTGCATGATCCAGATTCAAAAATATCAGGGATTAATTTGGCCCTTTGCTTGGTTTGGGTTAAAAACAATTTACAAATAGAAGCGGGCTCTGCTGTGATTCATTTTAGAAGAATCTAATGCTGTCACTACGCTTTCTTCTGCCTAGCCTGTGTAGATGGTCGGGAATGGTGGGAAATGTATCTCCTCCTCATACAATTTACCACAAGGAAGTGTGAATGTCACGGTCTAGGGCCCTGTTAACATTAGAGAAATTTGCACTAATGTAAGATGTAGTTGCAATGATACAAACTTCTAATGTGGATGTGCTGCATAAACGTAAACTGGGGTTAAACTGAGGATGACTTAATCACCCTGCTATTCATCAGTGCAGTGCATCTACACTAGGAGTTGGCACTGGTGTAGCCACATTGGTGTAGTTACACTGGTACAAATTTCTCTAAGGGTTTATCTATGTGTAAAATGCTGCTCGTGACTATGCCAATACAGTTAAAGGAGAAAAACAATCAACAAACAAAACCTCCCCCACAGTATGGATGCAGTTCATATTGGTATAGCTTATTCCAGTTCGGAAATCAAAATAAGCAATACCAGTGTAAGACACCTTAATACTGATATAAGTGCATGTACACTAGGACTTTTGCCCATATAGCTATGTCAGCAAAACATCACACCCCTAACTGACGGAGTTATATTGGTAAAACTTAAGTGTAGACCAGGCTTCCTTGAAGTATGTTATCACTGCAGAGTTAACCTGGGCTCTTATTCAGTGGTAACCCTGCTTCTGTCCACACACAAAAACCTCTCATCTGAGCGTTAGAGTTGCATTCAGCCCTGGGTAACTGAGCAGTCTTGGGATATAGGCAAAAGCTTGAGTGATGCTTTACCTCATGCCGGTAACACACCCACTTTGCAGTGAGGACACAGGCTAAACTACTCCAGTGCTGATAGTCCTCCAGTTTCTTCCCACAATTTCTGCTGGGCACCCAAAAGAACAGACAAGTTCTCCTACAATTCACTGGGGAAGAGCCATATAGAGCAGTTCAGCTTGCTGCAGCACAATGGACCATGGGACATGAAATCCACACACATGGTTTGGTATGTCTACACTATCCACTGGATCGGCGGGTAGCGATCACTCTATCAGGGATCAATTTATTGCGTGTAGCGTAGACACGATAAATCGATCCCCGATCACTCTCCCATTGACTGCTTGGCGAGAGGCAGAAGCAGAATTGATGGGAGAGCGGTGGCCGTTGATCCCGCGCTGTGAGGACGCAAAGTAATTGATTCTAAGTCGGTCTAAGATATGTCGACTTCAGGCACTCTATTCTCGTAGCTGAAGTTGCGTATCTTAGATTGATCTCCCCCAATGTAGAGCAGGTCGGTGAGTGCAGCAGTAGTGAAGATACTAACTCAGGCAGGACTTTGCAATGTAGCTGCTCACTCCTGGACTAGCACAAGCCAAGTGCTCAGACTCCTGTGCCAATCACATTGGGTTAGCTCTGCAGTAAAGACATACCCAGCAAGAGGCCCTAACTGGGACAATTTCAATATTAATATTAGTAAACAGGATATTTCTCATTCTTGGTTTTTTTAAAGAAAAAGAAATGTCGTTTGGAAAATAAATACCGAAGCCTGACAATATTGAGTTGACATATACCTGCAGCCCCAAAAACTAGGACATACAAAAGTAAAGCGGAGCAGAGCAGAGCTGATGTTTCTATCAGAAATGTAATTTCTGCATTTTGTGACTGTTTGTGGTTTTAACTTCACAGCTCTAATCTTGCATTAATGGGATTTTCTACTTTTCGTTTAGAAATACAGTTTTATATTCTCTTTCATAATTATACTTCCCATTGTTGGGTAGTGCTCTTTATAGCTCGCCTAATCTTTTGTTCCATCACACAATTGTAACATTAACAATTCCATAACAACCAGGCATGACAGTAAGCCATGGACTGTGATTTTAAATGTTGTTGTTGTTGTTTTTAAAGAAACTTAAATTCATTCATGGCCATCCTCCCCCCCAAGAAAAAGCAGTTTTGTGGTCAATATAGTATAAAGTAAATTTGTGTTCTTAATTATTGGAGAGGTAATCACCGATAAATACTAGATTGCAGCACTGAAGCTAATAGAAGAGCTGCGTGTACATTTATCAACTTTAAGAATGCATAAATCTTACTGCATTTCATTTTCAAGGACCACTTTAGGGTTAATTGTCCAAACGTGACACATTGATGAGCAACGATTGCACAAATTCATCCTTTGGAAACAAATTGGCCTTAACAGCAGCACTGAAATTGAGCTGAATAGCTCATTATTTAAGAGTCAGATACTATGCCACCCCTATTCACATTGAGTAGTTCATTGTTCCATGAGTAGCTCCACTGAGGTCACTGGAGCTATTAGAGGAATAAGGCACTATTCAATGGTAGTGTTGCCAAATCTCTGAATTTTATTTAGAGTTCTGGGGTATTTGGTGTTTTCCTTAAATCCCTACCTCCAGGAGTCATGTGATTACATGAGAATCTCAGTTTTTATTAAGAAAGAAAAAGTACATTTCTAATCTTCATGGTTGAACAGGAAAGCTTGAAAATGAATCCTAAAGGCCAAAAAAATCAGATAAATAATATGAACCGAACATTTATTATTCTTTAAATCTCATGATTAAGTCAACCTCTAAATTTTTGCGGGGCCTGACTAATGAATTTTTAGTGTTTGGCATAGTCATATGGGTAATTAAAGAATGGCAGAATCAAGTCCTTATGTTCTATGTAACCCTAATATCCTAAGTCTGGATTTCATTTTAAATTTCATGCTATTCCCATTATTATACTGTGTTCTAAATCAGTGTATAATAGCAATGATAAGAATCTGGTTATAGCTGTATAATCATGCCTAAAGATGGTCCTTCCAAAAACTGTGCTCTGTCCTGCTGACCTTGCTCATGTGATGGTCTCATTCACTTACATAGGAAAGGGACTGTAGAACAGAAACATTTTGGGTCCTTGTTTGATGTTTTGTGCTCTTGCTGTGTGCTGCGGCAGAGGATGTTGGGGACAGGAGAGCAGCACAAGGAACCCTGTGTTTTCAGTAAGTTCTCCACAGTGTTACTCAACATTCATACCTGCTGCGTGCAACCTACAGTCACACAATAGGAGTCAAAGTCAAGGGAAGTCCACAGCACAGGTGCTTATCTTAAAATTTCACTCGTGATGTCAGGAAGGTTTATTTCATTAGAACTGGAGCAACACTGAGTTTTGCTGTTGTTTCATAAGACTTGGTTACATATAACCTAGGAAATTGTTTTATGTTAATTTGAATATTATGCAATATAAGATCCTTTATAAAAGATTTACAGTGAAAATGTTTCTCTTTATGTAATGCTGCATAGTGCAGAATGTTAATTTAAGACCACGTTGTGATTAGCCGTCACGTGGCTACAGAGATGGGAGGGATGTGGCTGCCATATGGGCCAATTATTGTTACTGTCCCTGCAATCACGGGGGCACAGAGGCTTCTATAGGGCCAAGCCCTATAGAAGTGTGGTGTTTCAGGGTAGCACCACACCTGGGGAAGTGTGGTGTTTCAGGGTAGCACTACTGCCCCTCCTCCTGGCTACAATAAGCCTAGAAGCAGGAGTCTAGGAAAGTTGGCCACCAGTTCAGTATATGCTTAGGGTAGAGGGCAACTGCCACCTATGCCCATGTTCTCCTTATTGGAAGGACAATCCTCTGTACTCTGCATGAAGCGGAGCCTCATGGGACAAGGCCAAAAAGGCAGGTTTAGGGCTTGATCCTGCACCCACTGAAGCCAATGGCAAAATTCCCAGTGAGTTAGGGAAAAAGTTTCAAAAGCACCTAGGTCACTTGGGAGATTAAGTTCCATTTTCAAAAGTGATTTAGGCACTTAGAAGCCAAAGTGTCTTTGAAAGTCAGTGGGACTTACATGCCTTTTGAAATGGGTCATAGATCCTAAGTCACTTAGGCTCTTTTAAAATTTTACCATTAGTCCTTGATCCTGTTCCCACTGAAGTTAATGGTAGAATTCCTATTGCCTTCAGTGTGAGCAAGACCCATCTTTTAAATAGAAGCAGAATCTGGGCCCTTGGAGGCACAGAGCTAAGTAATAAATAATTTTCCTCTCCCTATGCTACTAAATGATCCTTTCTAGGCAAAAGAGAGGAATGTGTTTTTAAATGAGATGTGAAAAAGAAATCAGGCTGAAAAGGCACTGACACTGGTTAAACTCAGGGTTTTCCCCAAGATTTTGCTTAACACTTTGTCAACAGATGGCTTCACCCCAAAGGGCTGGGGGAAGGAATCAGTCATTGGAAATTTAAAAAAAAAAGGCAGCTTAAATTGTTTACTTTAGGATTACTTTAGATTAAGTTAAAGGTTAAGAGAGGCTTTCTGTGCATGGCGTAGAAAATGAAGCTGTGGTGAGGCTGCCAGTTTTTAAGACTGAGGGAAACCCAGAAAACGTGATTTCAGTGTTGGTTGTAGCATGCAGCCGATGGGGGTGTTACAGGAAGTAGCTTCAGCACATTGGTAGTAAGAAGCAGTCATATCCAGTGTTCAGCTGTTACTGCTTTTTATGGAAGGAGCCTATCTGCTCTTAAGTTTGAAGTGGCTGCCATATTTCATTTTCAATAAACAAGCTCTTTGAGTCAGGGGCTCTTTCTTTACCTGATGTAAAGTGCCATGGGCATCAATGCACTATATAAGTCAGAATAACATAAATATTTTTAAAAAGATTGAGTGGGTAGGAAAAGCATTTTAAAATCCCAATATTTTTGAACCACATCAACTAAAAAGTTCCTGTGTAATTTAAATAATTTTGAAACAAAACACATAATGGCAGACATGTACGTTGAGCTTGTTAAATCAGATGACTTATGAACTGCTGAAAAACAGGGTTTATATTAGAAATGGCTGATGATCAGTAACTATAACAGTTACTTTATCTGAGTGACTCAATATTGATGCTAAACTATTTGTAGTTTATTAAAGGTCTGAGCTGATGAAGGGATAAATTAGAACTGGATTATATGGAAGGTAGTGTTGGCTGATGTTGGGTGGATTAGAATGCTTTCTGAACATAAGGCCATGTATAGCTAGTGCTCAGAGTTTCAGCTTAGTGTTCCCAGTTCGGCAGCTCTGATTTATTCAGCAGAGGGAAGCAGTGTTTGTCAGGTGGAATAAATATCATCAGCCTATGAACAAGCTTTCAAGTAACATCTAGACTCCTGTGGTGCTCAGATGGCTTCCCTCTTGGCATCTGAGATGTACCATGTGGTAGGAAGTGTAGCTACTTCACAGAGATGCCTGCTGGCACAAATGGGTTTGTACCTGGTTTAGAGTTTAATACCTGAAGTACCTTTGAAAAGAATTAGAGAATGTGCATATTGTTGAAAGTGATGGTTGCAGCTGTGCTAATTACTGTAACAGATGTTGCCGGTGCTTTGATCTATTTTGTTTTATGAGATTATTTGAAAAAAGACATAATGTTGTATGATCAGTTTGGGTATAGAAATGAAATAGATGTAATTTAAATGGCAAATAAAATCCCAATCGTCTTCTAAATATTAACAGATGTTTTTGCATTATTCATTGTTTAAATTTCAATATTTCCTCTTTTCAGAAATTCTTTGCATTCAGAATGACTATGTTTAATTACTATGTAGATATTCTCATTCTACTTTTATAAAAGATGTGGTCTTTGATATTTATTTTTGATCTTGATGCAAGATCTTTGTTACATCATGAGTAAAAGAGGGTACATTTTTGTATGTATGTGGTAGTTTCAGAGAAAAAGTAACAAGTTTTTGTTACTGGATTTTTTAAAATGTTCATTCAGTTCCAGGTTTAAATAGCCTATAGCTGATTTTTCTAAAGTTGAAAACCATTTGTAAATGAGGAATATTTGCAAGGCACAGCTAGAATACAGCTTAATGTACTTGACTTGCCTTCTTGAATCCTGATGGTGAGTGACCATTAAGTCTTGGTTCTGCTTTTGTATAAGCCTTGGAGCTACTGGTTTGTTCATGCTGTTCACAAAACAAAACATAGGTCTGCATGTAATTGTAAGACTTCTTGTGCTGAACCTGAGTAAACAGTTAAGCGCCAGTCAATATAGTACCTGAATATTTTGTGTGTGTGTGTGTATGTGTGTAGTTTTGACTGTAAAGATTAAAGTTCTGAAATTAATCACTCTCTGTTAACTTTGCACAATGATTGATTTTTTGTTAACACTTAACACAATAATCTAATGATGATCATAGTCTGGTTATAAGGAATCTTTTTTACTCTCTGATTTGCAGACTGTCAAAAGCAAGTTCTCAAAACCTTTTAAACCAGTAGGAGTTCTTATAGTTATCATTTTTTCTTTGCTTCCTTTTAATTTGAAGTTAAAACTTGATAGCTTGTGTGGAACACATTATATTAATGTTTTATTTGCGTTTCCAGATACAACAAACTGTATCATCTTCCACTGATAACATTAAATCCCTTCTAAGCAATACAGAAATGGTTATAATTGAGAATCCATTTTAAAACATCATAAAAATGCATTCCTAGCCCTTTCTCATCCCCTAGAATTTTTTTTCTATAATGAAAAAATGTCTTTACTTTCTTAAAATTTAGGACACCTCTTCATTGGAGAATAATTTTATCCTTTCTTCTAGGATTGCTATATAGCAAAAGTTGCACACCCATTCCAGAATTGGTAGTTTATCTAGAGTAGCCTACCACTCAAAAAACACTTGATTATCTAGAACAGTATACTCACCACAGAAAAGTTTGTTTCCTTAAAGCAGCATTCCTTTTTTAAAATCAATTGCTCTTCTAGAGTAGTAGATCCTTCCCAAATAGCCTATTTAGTTACGGGAGCACCCAGGGCATCTTCCAGTCCTCTGCCTCCCAAGTGCCATTTCCCCAGTGGTGGGTAGGGGAACCTGGGCTGGAACCCTCTACTCCGGGTTCCAGCCCAAGGACCGTACAAGGTCTGCTCAGTCCCCAACCTTGCTGCTTACTCTTTGGGTTGCTTCCTACCCCACATTCCATAGGCTCTCTTCTCCATCCTGCTCTCTTCCAGGTACACCCTGCCTCTAGGCCAGGCTCCCAGGGTCCTACTCTTTTCCCTGTTCTCTCCTTCCCTCTCTACTAAGCAGAGGGTGACTGCAAACTTCCTCCTGGATCCCTTGCTGCTGCCAGCTTCCTGGGTTTATACTAGCCCAGCCCACTCTGCTCAGGTGAGTGGCTTCCTTGTAAGCAAGGCTCTCCACCCAGCCTATATCTCCCTAGTTTGCTGCTTAATAGGTTAATGGCCCATCTGGTCTCCATGAACCCCATCAGGGCACGTGTGGGGTGGACACCCCATCACAGTGTGTGAGTAAGAATTAGTCATGTGGGTAGGAGTGGTTGGATTAGATTCTTTATGAGTCTAATTTTGTTCTGAAATCTCTCTGAAAATATGACAGTTTACTGTGGCTCTCAATTGGAAGAGTGATATTGTACAACTGTTGAGGCCGTGGTAACCTTGAAGATGAACTACAAAGCAAAAAACAATGTTGTCTCATCTCTGCACCTTTTTTCTACCTTTTTGATGTATAACATCCTCAAAACTTTTTTCCGCTCGTTTTTCATTAGGACATTAGGTCCTTGCTCGTGTAACAAATAGTTTTTTAAACTGATATATCAACCTTTGGAAAAGGCAATGTGGACAGTTGTATTTCAGTCCAAGCTTGTCTTGTTGGGATTAGGTAAGCCTGCTCCCAGGTTAAAGCTAAACTGCAATAAGCCACTTGAAATCAGAGTGTCAGCACAGTCTTTTGCACTGGTTAAATTATTTCTGTTTAAATTCACACCTTAAGTTATAGCGATGCAACTTTCTCAAGTAGATAAACCCTAAGAGGGAATTGCCACCTGTGCAAAATTCTGTACATTTAGTAGGGATGAACCTGAGCTCAGACAGTCTTGAACACTGGGGAAGATTGGATCTGAATTCAATTCCAAAAAGAGTGAGTTGAGGCCCATCACTCGTGTATAGAGAATCAGACCTCAAGGATTGTCCTTTGCTTAATAATTGCCAAATCATTTATGCAAAACAAATGTATTATTTTTTAGTATACAGTGGCCTATTCCTGTTCCAGATCATGTCTCCCCTTTATTGATTTGTCTCTTCTTCCAACTTCTAAAGGCTTGTCTGCACAGTAAACTTGTACCAGTACAAGGAAGGATGTGAATTAAACCACTACAATTATACCTCTGTAACTCCCCAGGTGGACACTCTTAGGCCTGGTCTACAGTGGGGGCGGGGGAGTCTATGTAAGATACGCAACTTTAGCTACGGGAAAAGCACAACTGAAGTCTACGTATCTTATTTTGACTTACCTCCCATCCTCATGGCGCAGGATTGATGACCACGGCTCCCCTGTCGACTCCGGTTCCACTGCTCGCCCTGGTGGAGTTGATAGGAGTGCGTTTGGGGATCGATATTTCACGTCTAGATGAGACACGATATATCGGTCCCTGATAGATCGATCACTACCTGCTGATCCGGCGGGTAATCTCGATGTACCCTTATTAAGGTAGAAAATGACCCTTTTCCAGTTTAGCTTATGTTGCTTTGGAAGTGGAAGCCACTTTTATTCCAGAGGGAGTGATTAGAGGTATCTGCAGCATGCGTAGACATACCTGAGCTAGCTTTGATCTAGCTAGCTTGAGTAACAATAGCAGTGAAACAGCAGGGTTGGCAGCAAGGGCTAGAAGCCGAAGTATGTAAGCAAGGTCTGGACGCGTTTGTACTCCAACAGCTAACCTGTGCTGCTGCCCACGCTGCCACAACTTCACTGCTATTGTTTTCAAGCTAGCTAAATCAAAGCTCGCTTGTATGTCTATATGTTCTGCACTCACAGACCTGATTGCAGTGTAGGTATACCCTGCAAAAGTGTCTACATAGGTTAACTATAGTGGTATCATTATATAGGTATAACTCTAAAAATCTCCTATGTCGGAAAGTCTTAAGGTAATAGGGTTTGGAGTTCAAAATCTGAATGTAGAGTACTGTGTTGTTTACCGTTCACGAGACTTGTCTCCCAGAAGAGAAGGGAAAATAAATGTTTTTAAAAGTGGAGCCCACTGTCAGCATGCTTCTGCATTTCTGTGCGGCTCATACTGAGTCCCCTCCTCCACCAAGACAGTACAATCAACAGAAACATACTACTTCAGATTCAGCTCTTAAACAGGAAAATTATCATGGGGTCTGACACTGGACTCACAAGCAAAGGGCTTTGTATGTTGGAGCAGTGGGAGAGCTGAGGGGGATGGACTTTTCACTTCTGTGCTAGAAGTAGGGCCTGGGACACCATCCTGACAATGGCCAGCTGGTATTTGCTTTGGGAAGGTGTCACTCACCTCACTGGCGCCTCCTGCTGGCTATTTCAGGAATTAGCTCTGATCAGCAGGTGTGCCCTCTGGTGGGGATGGTTCTCCCATCCTCGTCTCCGCCTGCAGACCCACCGCAGTTCCAGTCTCACTGCCTCTGCTTCGTGGCACAGCCCTCCGGCCGTGTCACAATCTGGGTTCCCCCCTTTTGGAGGACTCCTTCCACACCAGTCTAGCCGCTCTTTGCAGCAGCTTGGCAGTCCATAGCCTGGCCACTTCTTCAGTGGCAAGTCGGGGGAGAAAACCAGGCCTTCCCACTACTCTGGGACAACAGCTTCTCACTGCCCCTCTTTTCTTTCTCCACCAGTCTGTCTCAACCCCCTGGGCCACTTCCCCGCAACCCCAGCACCTTTGACTCCTGCCTCTGGCTCCTTCAACCTCTTTTCAGGGCCTTGGGCCTGCAACCCCTAGTAGCCCTGTTTATGGTCTCTGTAGTCCTCTAGGAAGCCAGTCCCCTCCCTTGGCCTTCCTGCAGCACGCTCACTTGTTCTGGCCTGCAGCTTCCTTTTATAGGGGCCATCTGGGCCCTGATTGGCTCGTCCAGCCACCATCCTAATTGGCTGCAGCCACTGTCCTAATTGGCTGTTTCCTTTCAGCCCTTCAGGCTGGGTTTTAACCTTATCAGAGCCAGTCCAGGGCAGATGCCCTGTCACAGAAGGAGCAGTGAACTTGTCCACCTTTACTCATGAGTTTGTGGCCATGTGGATCTGTGCTGTGGGGATATGCAGGCCACATTTACACCTTTGTGCTGAGTTGCAAATCCCCACCTTGGAGAACTCGGGTGTGCTAATGTGTTATGGAATCCTCTTTCCTGGTAGGGTGACCAGATGTCCCGATTTTATAGGGACAGTCCCGATTTTTGGGACTTTTTCTTATATAGGCTTCTATTACCCCGCTACCGCCGTCCCGATTTTTCACACTTGCTGTCTGGTCACCCTACTTTCTGGCGTCTCCGCTGCCGCTGGAAAACCACAACTTGTAAGCTGCTTTAAGCCCTGTCATAAACAGATAAGTAAGAGTTAATAGAACAAAAGTACTTCATATCTCTTTTGCCGATAAAGGGTTAACAAGATCAGTGAGCCTGGCTGTCACCTGACCAGAGGACCAATCAGGGGACAGGATACTTTCAAATCTTGAGGGAGGGAAGTTTGTATGTGTGCTGTTAGTTTTTGGTGGTTGTTCTGGGTGCTGAGAGTGACCAGACGTGCAACCAGGTTTCTCTCCAATCTCCCTGATACAGGCTCTTATAAGTTCAGAATAGTAAGTACTAGATAGATAAGGCGAGTTAGGCTTATGTTTGTTTTCTTTATATACACATGTGTATTTGGCTGGAAGGAGTTCAAATTTGTATTTTGCTGAAGGGATTTTAATTTGTCCTTGTATACTTAGGCTGGGAGGGTATTCTCAGTGTCTATAGCTGAAAGACCCTGTACCTAATCCATCTTAAATTTACAAAGATAATTTTTACTGTTTTCCTCTCTTTAACTAAAATTTTCTGTTTAAGAACAAGTTTGTTTTTTTTCTGATGGAGACCACAGGCGGGACGGGTCTCGGTAATTCACCAAAAGGAATAGGAGAAAGGAAGGAAAAGGGGAGAGAGAGGGTAATTTCTTTTGGGTTACCAGAATTACTCGGTCTCGTCTCAGGTGAAAGTCTGGGAGGGGGAGAGATGAAGGGGGGGGAAGGTGATTTTCCTCTTCTGTTTAAGAACTTCAAGGATTTGAATCACAGTGATACTTGCCAGGTAACCCAGGGAGGGGAAAGCCTGGAGAGGTACGGTGGGGAAATGGTTTAAACTTGCCTTTGTTAAATCCAAGAGGGTCTGTCTTGGGGTTTCCGGCAAGGTTTCGGGGGGGGGGACAAAGTGTACCAAGGCACTGAATTCCTGGTTTGTGGCAGCACTACAGGTTCTAAGCTGGTAATTAAGCTTAGAGGAATTCATGCTGGTACCCCATCTTTTGGACGCTAAGGTTCAGAGTGGGGATTTATACTATGACAAGCCCATCCTTAGGTTCTTAGGACATTTCACGATTTGACTCACAGAGAAAAGAAATTGCTAATGTCGCAGGAAGAGGAGCAGAAGTGTGCATTAATCCTTGCTGCTGTATTGAGGAGAATGCTGGAGCAAGGAGTGGAAGAAGGAGGATAAAGGGAGCAGTAAGGAGGGAAGCTCAGGTGCAGCTCTGGAACCAGGCAGACTGTAGAAGGAAGCAAGTTCCTAGAGGTAGCTGGAAGCTGAAGCTAGAGTTCTTTAACTATGAGGAAAAGGAGATGCTTGGTTTAATTATAGAAGAGGGAGCAAAGTGGTTTAAGAAGATGGAAATGTAGTCATAGCAAGCAGAGAGGAAGGCAGTCTTGACCACCACATTATACAAGCTGAGGAAGAGAGGCATGAGCACAGGGTAGAAAAGAGGAGGCTACAGTTATCAAGGCAAAAAATCATCGCTGTAGAAATAGCCATGATGCTTGGCTGGAGAGGTAGATGAAAACTATCAGAGCAGGTACTAGAGTTTTGGCAGTAGGAATAGAGGGGAGAGGATGAAATTTAGAATTACTATAAAGAGAAAAGTGACAGTGTCTAATAAGGGTAAGCGTGTAAGGGGAAAAGGAAAGATTACATAGTCATAATTCCACTCAGGGTTCTAGTGGGACCAAGAACCAGAAGAGGTAAGCTAGAAGTGTTTGTGTGCCCATTAGAACACAATCCTGGAACTATAGCTTTGTCACTGAAAATTTGCTGTTAGATTCAATTTTTTTATGTGCCATCACCACCACCTCTGCTGCTAATATTGTGAATGATAACATGGATCTGAAAATAAAATCTAATTTACAGAAAATATATGTGGAACAACAGTAAATTAAAATATATTTTCCTTCACTATTCTGTTGTTGATTTATTAACTTTTCCCTCTCTTCGTTTGTTGTGAAGTCAAAAGTGCTTGACATTTTGACAGCTGAATTTTATTGTTCTGTGGGGAGAAGCTAGCCAGAAAAAAAAATCATATTCAGCCTTTCACTGCCTTTGAATGGCACCCTCCTTTCTCTTTTTAGGCCATTGTTATTCCTGTCAGAAGATTCCCCTTGCTGACAGATACACTGTCACCCACATGAATTGCGGAGGCCCAGTGAGGTCACATCTGTGAATTCCGAGAAATCTTTTTCCAAATTGCACTTTTCATATACAGCATTAAAACCCTGTACTGGATAATGCACACATTTGTTTGCTTCTAGGAGAGGAAACTATGCAACCTTGCAGAATGGAGACTACAAGAGACAGAATGGGTCCTTTTTATTCTTCACCCAGGGCAGCAGTTACAGATGTGTAGGCAGAGTACATTGTAGAGTACTCCAGTCAAAAAAGTGGAAGATGAGGAGATGATTGATTAATATAGATGAAACTGAATTAATATACATGAATCCGAATGAGGAAACTCCAAATAATTTCTTCTCTTTTCCAAAGTCCTTTGTTGAATTTTACATTGACACTGTAGACAAGTCAGCTAGATTGCTAAAATGTCAATGTTCCCTCTATCTATCTAGAATTGAAAGACAAGAGACAACAGGTGGATTTGGAGAGGGGGAGTACAAGGAAACAATTTCCTCTATCCCTCCATTACCACTCAGTCTTATCTGAAATGAATTTCAGCAAGCCAGCCCCCATGGAGGTCCCGTTCTCAACCGAATACTGCCGCCTCAAGATTCATAATAATATCATGACATAACTGAGTGTCATTGGCTCACTATACTTCATACTTTAAACCTACTCTAACTGGAAGGGCATAGAGCTGATGTACCCATCTCTGTTCCACCACTCCTCATGGTCCCTGATATAGGTGGCTGGGAGGAAGGGAGCAAGGCTAGAGCATTAGCATGCTGCTCTCTTGGGGGCATATCCAGCCAGAATCATCCAGGATCTTGGAGCCACAAATGGATCTTTGTGGTCTCTCCTGCGTAGTTACTCCCAGTGCACATTGGGAGAAGCAGATGACAGAGCCCAAAGTGCCAGGCAGTGGAGAATCAGACCCCATGTTTGTGGTAGATTTTTCTTAGACAGAAGAGTACTGAGGGTATGTCTACACTACAAAATTAGGTCAAATATTTAGAAGTCAGTTTTTCAGAAATTGTTTTTATACAGTCGATTGTGTGTCCCCCCACAAAAAATGCTCTAAGTTCATTAAGTCGGCGGGCTGCGTCCACAGTACCGAGGCTAGCATCAACCTCTGGAGCATTGCACTGTAGGTAGCTATCCCACAGTTCCCGCAGTCTTCGCCACCCATTGGAATTCTGGGTTGAGATCCGAATGCCTGATGGGGCAAAAACTGTGTTGCAGGTGATTCTGGGTAGATGCTGTGAGGCCCTCCTCTCTCTCTCCCTCCATGAAAGCAATGGCAGACAATCGTTTTGCGCCTTTTTTTCTGGTTTACCTGTGCAGACGCCATACTACGGCAAGCATGGAGCCCACACAGCTGATCATCACCGTAAGTCTCCTGGGTGCTAGCAGACATGGGACTGCATTGCTGCACAGCAGCAGCTCATTGCCTTTTGGCAGCAGACGGTGCGTTATGACTGGTGGCTGTTGTTATTGTATTGCTGGGTGCTCTTTTAACCGACCTAGGTGAGGTCAGTCAGGGGCGCCTGGGCAGACATGAGAGTGACTCACCAGGTCATTCCCATATTCTGCTGAGCAGCCAAGAGATGATGATGGCTAGCAGTCGTTATAATGCAGCATCTTCTGCTGAGCACCCAGGAGATGATGATGGCTAGCAGTCGAACTGCACTGTCTGCTGCCACCCTAAAGATGTAAAAGATAGATGGAGTGGATCAAAACAAGAAATAAACCTGATTTGTTTTGTATTCATCTGCTTCCTCCCTCCCTCTGTGAAATCAACGGCCTGCTAAACCCAGGGTTTTGAGTTCAATCCTTGAGGGGGCCATTCTGTGTGACAGTTGTTTGTGTTTCTCCTTGATGCAAATCCACCCCCTTTGTGGACTTTAATTCCCTGAAAGCCATGTTGTCAGTCGCCCCTCCTTCCGTCAGAGCAGACAATCATTTTGTGCCTTTTTTTAGCCCAGACGCCATAGCACTGGGATCATGGAGCCTGCTCAGATTACTGTGGCAATTATGAGCACTGTAAATACCACATGCATTATCCTGGAGTATATGCAGAACCAGAACCTACCAAAGCAAAGCCAGGCGAGGAGGCGATGGCAGCGCGGTGACGAGAGTGATAGACATGGACATAGACTTCTCGCAAAGTATGGGCCCCAGCAGTGTGCACATCATGGTGTTAATGGGGCAGGTTCATGCTATGGAATGCCGCTTCTGGGCCCAGGAAACAAGCACAGACTGGTGGGACTGCATAGTGTTGCAGGTCTGGGACGATTCCCAGTGGCTGCGAAACTTTTGCATGTGTAAGGGCACTTCCATGGAACTTTGTGACTTATTTTCCCCTGCCCTGACGCACCAGAATACAAGATGAGAGCAGCCCTCACAGTTCACAAGCGAGTGGCGATAGCCCTGTGGAAGCCTGCAACGCCAGACAGCTACCAGTCAGTCGGGCATCAGTTTGGAGTGTGCAAATCTACTGTGAGGGCTGCTCTGATCCAAGTAGCCAAGGCCATCAAAGAGCTGCTGATATCAAGGGTAATGACTCTGGGAAATGTGCAGGTCATAGTGGACGGCTTTGCTGAAATGGGGTTCTTTAACTGGGACGATAGACGGAACCCATATCTCTATCTTGGCACCGGAGCACCAAGCCAGGGAGTACATAAACCAAAAAGGGTACTTTTCAATGCTGCTGCAAGCACTGGTGGATCACAAGGGATGTTTCACCAACATCAACATGAGATGGCCGGGAAAAGTACATGACGCTCGCTTCTTCAGGAACTCTTGTCTGTTTCAAAAGCTTCAGGAAGGGACTTTCTTGCCAGACCAGAAAATAAGTGTTGGGGCTGTTGAAATGCCTAGTTATCTTTGGTACCCAGCCTACCCCTTAATGCCTTGGCTCATGAAGCCATATACAGGCAGCCTGGACAGTTGTCAGAATTGGTTCAACTATAGGCTGAGCAAGTGCAGAATGGTGGTAGAATGTGCATTTGGACATTTAAAAGCTTGCTGGCGCAGTTTACTGCCTTGGATAGACCTCAGCGAAACCAATATTCCCATTGTTATTAGTGCTTGCTATGTGTTCCACAATATCTGTGAGAGTAAGGGAGAGACATTTATGGTGGGATGAGGGTTGAGGCAAATCACCTTGCCACTGATTACGCGCAACCAGACACCAGGGCGGTTAGAAGAGTACAGGAGGATGCGGTGCGCATCAGAGAATCTTTGAAAACCAGGCTACGATGTGAAAATTCTGTTTGTTTCTCCTTGATGAACCCCTCCCCAGCCTTGGTTCACTCTACTTCCCTGTAAGCTAGCTACCCTCCCATCCCCCTCTTTGATCATTGCTTGCAGAGGCAATAAAGTCATTGTTGCTTCACATTCATGCATTCTTTATTAATTCATCACACAAATAGGGGGATAACTGCCAAGGTATCCCAGGAGGGGTGGGGGAGGAGGGAAGTACCGGGTGGGGCTGGGGAGGAGGGAAGGACAAGGCCATACTGCACTTTAAAACTTAAAAACTTTAAAACTTATTGAAGGCCAGCCTTCTGTTGCTTGGGCGATCCTCTGGGGTGGAGTGGCTGGGTGGCTTGAGCTCCCTCTCCGCCTTTCCCCCCCACGTTCTTTGGCATCTGGGTGCGGAGGCAATGGAACTTGAGGAGGAGGGGTGTTGGTTACACGGGCTGTAGTGGTGTTCTGTCCTCCTGCAACCTTTCCTGCAGCTCAACCATACACTGGAGCATATAAGTTTGATCTTTCAGCAGCCTGAGCACTGACTCTTGCCGTGTGTCAGCAAGCTGACGCCACCTATCATCTTCAGCCCGCCACTTACTCTCTTCAGCCTGCCACCTTTGCTCGCATTCATATTGTGCTTTCCTGCACTTTGACATTGTCTGCCTCCACGCATTCTGCTGTGCTCTGTCAGTGTGGCTGGACAGCAGGAGCTCAGAGATTTCATCCTGAGTGCATTTTTTTCCGCCTTCTAATTTTCACTAGCCTCTGCAAAGGAGAAACATTTGTAGCTGGTGGAGGAAAAGGGAGAGTGGTAGTTAAAAAGACACATTTTAGAGAAAAATGGGTAGACTCTTTCACGTTAAACCTTGCTGTTCACATTACACAGCACATGTGCTTTCGTTACAAGGTCGCATTTTGCCTCTTGTATTGAGGGCCTGCCAGTTTGGTGTGAGAGATCACTCACTCTTCACCCTTCTCCCCACCGCATGGCTAACAGCGGGGAACATTTCTGTTCAGCCACAACCAAACAGCCGAGCAGGAACAGGCACTTCTGAATGTCCCGTTAATAAAAGCACCCCATTTCAGCCAGGTGACCATGAATGATATCACTCTCCTGAGGATAACACAGTGAGATAAAGAACGGATGTTGTTTGAATGCCAGCAAACACCGGGACCATACGCTGCCATGCTTTGTTATGCAGTGATTCCCAACTACGTGCTACTGGCCTGGCGTGTTTAAAGTATCGTACCATCGTGGACGGAATAAGGCCGCCCTCTGCAGAAACCTTTTGCAAAGGCTTTGGGAGTACATCCTGGAGAGCTTTATGAAGATTTCCCTGGAGGATTTCCGCTCCATCCCCATCCACATTAACAGACTTTTCCAGTAGCTGTACTGGCTACGAATGCCAGGGCAAATTAATCATCAAACACACTTGCTTTTAAACCATGTATAATATTTACAAAGGTACACTCACCAGAGGTCCCTTCTCCACCTTCAGGGTCCAGTAGCACGCCTTGGGTGGGTTCAGGGGTTACTGGCTCCAGATCCAGGGTGAAAAACATATCTTGGCTGTTGGTGAAACCGGTTTCTCCGCTTCCTTGCTGTGAGCTATCTTCAGTCTCTTCATCATCATCTTCCTCGTCCACAAAACCCACTTCCGTGTTGCGTGCTTCTCCATTGACGGAGTGAAAGCACAGGGTTGGGGTAGTGGTGGCTGCACCCCCAGCATTGCATGCTGCTCATCATAGAAGTGGCATGTTCGGGGCTGTGATCTGGAGTGGCCGTTTGCCTCTCTGGTTTTTTGGTAGGCTTGCTGTAGCTCCTTAATTTTCACGCAGCACTGCTGTGCTTCCGTTATGAACTCTGTCCTTCATGCCCTTTGAGACTTTTTCTAATTTTTGGCATTTCATTTACTGGAACGGAGTTCAGCTAGCACAGATTTGTCTCCCCATATGGCGAGCAGATCCTGTACCTGCAGTTTGGTCCATGCTGGAGCTCTTTTGCGATGCTCGGACTCCACCATGGTCACCTCTGCTGATGAGATCTGCACTCACCTGCACCTTGCCACACTGGCCAAACAGGAAACGAGATTCAAAAGTTTGCGGTCCTTTTCCTGTCTACCTGGCCAGTGCATCTGAGTTGAGAGCGCTGTCCAGAGCAGTCACAATGGAGCACTCTGGAATAGCTTCCGGAGGTCAATACTGTCGAATTGCATCCACACTACCCTAAATTCAACCTGGCAAGGCCGAATTCAGCACTAATCCCCTTGTCGGAGGTGGAGTAAAGAAATCGATTTAAAGAGCCCTTTAAGTTGGAAAAAAGGGCTTCTTCATGTGGACAGGTCCAGGCTTGAATTGAGGTAACGCTGCTAAATTCGACCTAAAATCGTAGTGTAGACCAAGCCTGAGACTTCTTTAATTTGCTCTGGGTCTGAAACTGCCCCCTGGTGTTGGATGAGCACAAAGGAGTTGTAAAGCCAGTTTGCATCCCACACTTTGGATTATGTGCTAAGCACAGCTCATCCGGAGCTGAGAATCAGGTCCTACGTCCTGTGCTGTTTTGTGAGTAGATTGTGCTACTTTGTCTTCTGCTTCTTGGGTAAATACCCAAGTTAATGCAGTGGGAACTTGTCGAAAGAAAAATGACTGTTTTTAATGTTCCGTTCTCAGAAAGGCTTTCCATTAGCATAATCGAAGCAGCATTTCAGAAAATAATGGGATCCCATTAGTGCTCATTTATGATTACAAAGATAAGGAAGAGGCATGCTTGGAATTTATTGTCTTGCAGAAAAACAAAAAAAATGGTTTGTATGAGACACTTGAAGATGATCTTTTGCAGTAGTCACATATACAATTTCAACGAGACTTTGTGTCGAACTCTGCCTTTCTTTGTGTAATATTTTTTAAGTGCAGACTTGTGTGCTGTAGTGGTCAGGTATTTTGTGACATTTGTGCCCTGACACAAGAACATTGGTTTGATGGCTGAATATTGGTAGCTGACTCAGTTTGAAAAGCAAATAAAAGTAATCCTACAATGTTTGATGGGTTCTTTGGGTTGCTATGGATTGACTATTTGTAGAGATGAAACACATGTAGTATAGCTGAAATGTCCCTGTTTTCATGGAGAAACAATGGCAGGGTAATGAAAAAGTGTAAAAGAGCTTTGGGACCTGATTCTCATCTCACTGTAGTAGTGTGAATTATTAGTAACTCCACAATTACTACACAGTTATAAAGGAGTAAAACTGCTTTAAGATCAGAATCAGGTCTTTAATGTAACAAAATATAAACAATTCAAGTTTATAGATCAAATTACAGGTAGCAGTATCTTGATAGTGTATGTTTTACATTTGGATATTTGCTGCTTCCTTTTTAAAATATACAACCATCCTCCCACTCTGTTAAAATAAAATATGCACATATGCATAATCATGACATGGTGATTCCCTCCATAGTACAAAATACTACAGCTTCTCTTTTGCAATGCTGTTATGAATATATTCATGTTGGTGTCAATAGATAATATTCCAACCTTAATTTTTGATAAATCCCAACCTAAAAATATTAGTGCTGAATAAGTATAACTTATTGAACTGCTATTTTACATCATGTCTGTATGCTAGGATTTTATCTGACTGGAATTTACAGATGTGAAAGCAATAAGATGTCTCTGGTGCTCATTGTTTCTGGACTTGAAAACCTGTACATGACATTTGGATTTCTGGTGATGGAAGCAGACTCCCAAGTATTTAAAGAAGCTAAACATTATTCTTTCTTTTAACAGGAATACATGGCTCTCTTGTAGAACCAAATACCATCTATCTATATATTAATAATTATTTTGTATTCTAAAGTGATAGATTCAGTTCTCATGCTTGTGTTTGATCAGATTTTACAAAGCCTTCTAAAAACTACTCCATTTCCAATTTTATTGTCTTAGATTAATGTTCAATTCCTGTCATACAAGGTGCAAATCAAAGGTTTTACATGGTAGCTAGATATTTAAAAGTTGGTAAGTCCTTTTTACTAGTGTGACAAAATAGACCTTTAGTTGAATTTGTTCTAATCTTCTTTTCAGTTGAAAGATGTATGAGTGTAATGCAGTCTGGGACTCAGATGATTAAGCTGAAGAGTGGAACAAAAGGGCTAGTACGTCTCTTTTACCTGGATGAACACAGGACTTGCATCAGATGGAGACCGTCCAGAAAAAGTGAAAAGGCTAAAAGTAAATTCTCTTAATATTTCTTTTAATTGCTTGAACAATTGTGCACCAGAATATGAATTCACATGGTTTATAGAGAAAAACTGTACCTTACATTATGTATTTTTCAGTTTATAAACTCTTATTAGTGATACTTGTAAATGTGATATACTTATAAACACTTATTGACCATTTTTGCATGATAAGTACATTGTGAAAGGCACTATGTTATTGCCAGAAAAAAATAACTTATTTCTGTTAATAGTAGCAATTTAGTAGCATGTTGGCATGCATGCACTGTACAGTACAAAGGCTAATCTAACCATGTAGTAATATTTTCCAACAAATTACATTATAGGATAGACCTGGCATAAACTGACCAGGAGAAGACTGTTGGCCTTAGTTACATTGTCCTCATATGGGAAGATAAGAACCTACAAGAACATACATCTTCTAAAATAGTCCAGATAGTAGCTTAAATCTGTATAATATCTTATATCCTGATCCTACTCCAGATTTAAAAGAAAAGCGACCAGAAATGTTAAGCTAATTAACAGAAATCCTTAGTCTTATTAACACATTTAGTGAACAGGCCACATCGCATTTATTTAGAGCCAGATTCCACCTAGACCTTATACTGGTGCATACTGTGAGTAGAGGGTGTAAGTAGGGTAACCAGATGCCCCAATTTTATAGGGACAGTCCCAATTTTGGGGTTGTTTTCTTATATAGGTTCCTATTACCTCCCACCCCCTGTCCCAATTTTTCACATTTGCAGTCTGGTTACTCTAGGTGTAAGAAGTGTGATGCATGTAAGAGCCAAGCAGATATCCAGTCCCTGCACTCTGTGTTAATAAACACTGCTTCAACTGGAGTTTGGAAAAAACATCGTGGAAATATTTCTGCTGGCTTAAGGTTTCATGACAGCTTGCCTGTGGGCCAGATTGAATCTGACAGCATCAGGTGACATGCCTACAGCATGTTTTTGCTGTTATGTAAGAACAGAAGGAACAAGCGAATTTGGCATTATTGAACCTTAAAGCACAGTTCTGCCCTGAAAAGTGACTATAAAAGTGGTACTGAGGGGTTCCAAGTATATTGTCTCTCCTTGAGTGCTATTTAAAATGCACTAAGTTTCCAAGTGAAATTATGTGTCATTTCAATTGCCAGTCCTGCAAATTCAGTTTAAATGGAATATCAGTCTGGGTTATTCCATTTTGCACATCATCGCCACTAACAATTTGGCAGGCTACGTTAAATCAAATACACCCAGGTATTCCCATTGTTTTCAGATTATTTTTTTGGTGATGCCTATGTGTTTGCCTTGGTGTAAGTAATTGGAATTAAGTGAATTATCTGTTGACAATGCACAGGAAGAAATAGAATCCAGCTTGTCTTCTGTTAACTGTGTTTGCTCTACAGGGCCAGCAGGAGTAAAAACCAATAAAACAACTTATTTTTTGTCGCTCAACAGCTATGAATGAAGACGCAAAAGGAGCAGATCTGTTGTGGAAAAAGATGCCAATTTTACATAGCCACTTTTCAGTGTAGAAACACACTGTAGGGCTGGGTGATGACAGCTGAGTATATTTGAAAAAAGATGCTTCAAGTTCCTACGGCAGGGCTTCAAGTGACTCTAGCAACATTGGAAAATAGCCCTGACTGATCCACACATGGACTGGCATTCATGTTGCCTTCATCCTCCTGTGAGGCATCAGCGAGGTCTTTGGGTGGGAAAGAGCCCTGATAAGTAGTTGTACAAATAATATTTTTTAAATGATTTCATAAACATAGAAGCACATACTATTTTAAAATGCCTCCCTAATCCATTTTGTTTCTCTCCTGCTCCAAATTTGAACAAGACCCTTTGTCAATAATGTCTCTAAACAGGGACCCAGGTGAAACCAATTGGCTTAGGCTCATTTCAGCTAAGATGGAGGTCTTTGGCAAGGGGAAAGTGTTTTTAGGAACTCAGTTGAGCCGATCTCACTTATTCTCAAAATGGTTCTCAGTCAAGGAGTTTTACTGGACTCATTGCTCCTTGCTTCTTGGTTCCCATATAGCAACAATGGCCAGAAACACCTTCTGTTATCTACAATTTGTCAAGAGACTGCATCCTTTCCTTTCGAAGGTAGACCTTGTCATGACACTCAGGACTTTCTTCACCTCAGGGCTATGCTAATTTGCTATGCTTGGGAGTCACTTGGAAGTTTCAGCTAGTGCAGAATGTGGCATGCCTGCTTTATGTGAGGAACAAACCGCTTAGACCATATTACATCAGTCTTGTGTGTCATTCACTTGTTGTCAGTGAAAGGTGCTGGCTGCCATCACGAAAGCCATATGTCAATCTCTCAGGTATCTCAGAGATCAGCTCTTCTTCATGCCTCATCATAGCACCTACTTACAGAAGGGACACTTTGCCTATCTGACCCCAAAAGTAGAGTTCGCATTAACTGGTGGTAGGATTACGCTCTGGAATGTGTTCCCGCCAAAAATATGAACCAGAGCACTTTTGCAGTGTGAGGTGTTGTAAATCTTTATGCTCAAGCTTTGTAGGTACTGTTGAGTACCCTGGCTGGTAGTCTGCCATCCTTAGTCCTTTCAAGGGAGTTAGTTTGGCTGCTGCAAGATGCTGAGAAGTGTTCACTTCCCATTTTGGGGTAAGTGATACTTCTGTTGATCTAAATGATGCAACGTGCGCTAGGCAGACTATGGAGATGGGCATCTTATACATGTAGGTAATAGTCAATAATATTTTTTTTTAAACCTAGCACACCAAACTAAGCACTGACTTCATCCTGGGGAGCTCCATTGACCTCCTTGTGCACAGTCATTGCTGTATTTTGTCTATAATTTTCTAAGTCTTGCAGTTAAAAGGAAACACTGTTTCTTTAATTAAACAGAGAACACAATTCAGGCTGATGTGAAAATGCTGACCCAAATTTGCATGAATCATAAATAAACTCATGGGAGCATGTATGGGACTTGGTAGATGCCAAAGTACAGCCATCACTATTTTATTTGAATATTACAAGACTCTACAGTCAGTTAGAGAAAGACAGTCCATTTAAGATGTTGCTCTGTATTCTTTGATCTATCCCTGCGTAACAAATATCTGAAATAATGGACTGCCTGCACTGTTTGTCCAACTGTATAATTGTAGGGGAGTAGCAGAATTATGAAGAATGCAGCTGTTCCTTGAAATTGCAAAAATGACCCCTGTCATTAAAGTAATAGTACTTATCAATCTATTGAAATTACCTTTTTATGATTTACTCTCGCATCATTGCTGTACAGATTAGGAGCTGCCGATGGACAAGTAAGGTGGACAGTGAAGAGCATGGAGTCTGAGTGACAGGGTGCAGATGTCTTAGGTGTTACCTGGGGATGATATTCCCAATCTAGTTTAGTAGAAAGGAACCTGCCTACTTTAAAAGCTTCTTCTCCAGCTGCTCTTCTTTAGGAAGGGGTAGTTACTTTTGATGCAAGCTAGCATTACTAATTTGGATTGTTTTGTGGGACGCTGGAGGAGGGATGACAGAGAAAAGCCTTCTTAATTTCTTTGCCAGATACCAAATGAAATCTAGGTCTTTTGTAACTGCTTCGAATTTGAACATAGTAGTGTTTTCTGTTTCTATAAAAATTATTTATTTTTCAATTATTACATGAAGTTTGTTATTGATTTAAACAATTATCCTGTTCCATCCCTTCTAAACAAAAATAGGGAACCTAAATTGTGCCTACTGGAACTAGTGTTTTATTTAGTAAAAGGTAAGTAATTAGGTCTGGTGTTGCCACTAAGACTTTATAGTTAGTAAAAAAAGCAGAGAAATGTTACAGATAATAACACTTTTGGAGTTTTCATATCAGAGGACCAGTTTGTGATAGTTAAGTATTGTCCAGTTTCTGGAACTGTGTGAAGCAATACTTCCCCTACAGGAGCACTAGGATATCTCCACGAGCGCTATGCCACTGCTGAGAAGCACAGCTGCTTTTATCTCTCTTAGGATGGTATACTGTGCAGACTCCTTTTTGTGACTGTTCATGTCTGCTGGCTGGTGGAAAACTGTATGGTGGTGGAGGGTGGCAATGCTACATCTACTCCCTCCCCCTTCTGCAGTGAATTGCATTCCATAGGCATTTCAGGAAATGGATCCTATACTCAGGAGATCACTGGCACTGTCAGTTTTGCTGTCCAGGAATGCAAGTCAAGGGGAAGCTCCTTGCACACACACCCCTGCACCTGTGCAAGGGCCAGCTGGTGACCCAAAGTGCCCTTTCCGGTGTGAAGGCTTATGAGTTTACCTTTATTTAAAAACACTTACTTTGAAAAATATAGAAGAATGTGAAAATGCAAAGAAACTGGATGAACATCCAAGCAGCTTAATTTTTCTGTTCCCCTTTTCCTTGCAGTTGTAATTGATTCAATTTACAAAGTGACAGAAGGCCGACAGTCTGAAATATTCCATCGCCATACCGAGGGGAACTTTGACTCAAGTTGCTGCTTTACCATTTACCATGGTAACCACATGGAGTCACTAGATCTGATCACCTCTAATCCAGAGGAGGCTCGCACCTGGATCACAGGACTTAAGTATTTGATGGCTGGAATAAGTGATGAGGATTCTCTTGCTAAACGACAAAGAACTCATGATCAATATCCTTTCAAGGACATTAGCTCTGGCTTTCATTTTGGTATATCTGGTTTGTTTTATGTGGTTTGGTGTTATGGGTATATTCTAGCTCCAACTCGAGACAACTGAAGTTTTGCCACTGATTGCAATAGGAACAAATCAGGTCACTGGTTTGTAAAATTATTGTTACAAATTAAGAATATTTTTAAATTTGTATAATAATTTTTGAAAAGTTTTTCATTTCCTAAGATCAGCAGTTGGAATTGACACCATGAAAACTGCTCTTTATTTTCATCTTTGTACAATTTTAAAGACTGATTGAAACTCTTGAGAGGTGCTCAACATGATCAGTCTGCATTGAGGGTGCTCAGCACGTCTCAGCAGATGCTCACATCATACAGGAGTGGAGAGGGTTTCATTTTAGGGGAAAGATCATGTTAACTTTAAATCACAATGAGCCATCTAGGAGATTGTGGAGATTGAGGCTACCAGCTGGGGAAGGATGGAGGGAAACGGGTGAGGAGTGGAAGAGTCAGTTGTTAATGATAAATCACAGAAAACTGCATTCAAATAACATTAACCTATAAGACAGAAAAATACAGGTGATGGTAAAATTTACATGGCTGACTTCATTACCCTCTATTTGAAGGTTCATAGTCACAGTGGAGCTGTTTCTAGAAGTTTTGGATTAATTTTGGGGAGTTTTCTTGTTAAAAAAGTGACTTCACTGGCTAAAAAATCTTTCAATTTCCAAAAATATTTCAAAACAACAAATGTTTGAGGAAAAAACACAACATTTTTAATTTTTTTTCATGTGGAAAATGCCTATCTCTTAGTTTTATACTTTCCCTCTTCTTTTCCTCTAGAAAAATGGAGGGAAAGTTTTTTAAAAAGTTAAAAAGTGAAAGAAAGTAACCTTCACTTTTAAAAATAACGCTTACTCTCAGTGAGAGAAAATTATGCAAAGTAACACTTGGACTTTTTTTCCACTGGGAAAAAAAATTAAAAAGTTAGAATTTTTTTTCTTCACACAGTCTCATTATTTTATTGTGCTATCCCCTTCTCCAAAATGAAAATGTTTTCAAAAATTTGTAAAACAATCACTTCATTTTGTTTGTTTGTTTGTTTTTAATTGGAAACCTCGCCCCCGCATCTCTAGTTTTGACCAGCATTCCTTGTTTGCTTTGCACTTTGTTTATAGGAGTAAGTTGGATAAACAAAGGAAGGACTAAAGGTCTAATCCTGCTTGGCTACTCATATGAATATTATTATAATTTATTGTTTGTGTAATGCCATTGGTCTCCGTAGCTTGTCAAAGACATGTTGTAAAACAAGGTCCCTGCCTCAGAGAGTTGACAGTCTAACATTGAATGTAATGCAAGCGGAGTTGCTTCAGTGTGACATGCATTTTGCTAGCTCCAGGGGTTTTTATCTTATATTATTCATTTTTAAATTGGTTATAAAAGAAGATAATGAGGTGAGGCATGAGAGCAGGAGTGCATGGTAGTGGTGAAAGTCTAGTAGAAAGAAGTGAGGATGATCCAAAGCCTCTTAAAGTCAATGATAAGACTCCCTTTGACTTCAAAGAGCTTTGAATCAGACTTTTATGGTTTATACTTAAGTGTTTTTGACTTATGCAAGTATATAAGCTGTGATCACAACGCCCCCAATTCGGGGAAACACTTAAGCACATGACTAACTTTATGCATGTATGTAGGCAGTGTTTTCTTTGAAGCTCGTGCTGTAATTATGAAGAGCCATTTTAGTGATCAGAATGTTATTTATGTAATTCTGCCTCGTGAAACACTCTTGCCTAGTGCTGCAGTCGGAGAACACATCTGCCCTGTGTATCTGCTAAAGTAGACAGCACTTGCCTCCAACCTAATACCTAGATTGATGACCAAATTGTGCCTGCTAGGCACTAGACTGTAAGGGCTAGGATGCTCCACACAAGTTTAGAGTAGCACCGAGAGAGGGATTGTGTATCAGGGAGCACCCTTGCTCCCTGAACTCCACAGCAGATATAGATTACGTGTGGACATAGGATGGTGCAACTTATTTCCCGCAAGTATGTCTGACTCTCTCTGTGCTCTGCAGTGACAGTGGGGTGGGATGAGGAGGAAAGGGTGGGAATGAAAGAGAACGGAAATTTGTAGAGGGTGAAGGAAACATGATTAGAGGGGAGAGGAAACCTAAGGAGATGGGTTTAAGGTTAAGAATGTGATGGTGGAATGGAGAAGAAGCTTTCAGAAGAAGGAAGAATTGAAAATATAAAGGTGATATAGCAGCCTGAAGAAACTAAAGCTTAAACTTATGGGAGAGAGAGGATGGAAAAACAAGAGCTGTTAATTTTTTAATAAGGGTCTTATTGAAATTTCAGTCTTGAAGTTATCTGCTTAGACTGATTTCACAGTGTGCCATTTTTATTCCATACTCTAGCACTAAATGAATTTTGTCATTGATACACATGCCCATTGAGCAAGACTGCTGGTAGTACACATCATGAGTCAAATACATCCCTGGAGTGGCTCCAATGATGACATAATTCTGATCCCAGTTACACCAAATCTGGAATAACTCTGTGGAAATCAAGAGAGTTACATTAATGTGTACACTGATGCTGTGAGGTCAGCATCTGGTCTACTGACTCCAGAGAAATTACACCAGGGGTGAATTTATCCCAGAGTGTTGAAGTGGACATAGTTCTGATGCAAACTATGGGCCATATTCTGTCACTTACGGGACAAATTTTCCCACCGTTACTTATATTGTGGGTCTGATTGGCATATGTCAAATTTGGCAAGGCTGGCAGAACCTGGTCCTTTGTAATTCTCCAAGATAAAAACATTCATTTTAAGTAGTTTAACCTTTCCTTAATAATATTTGCACCTGGGTGAAACAGACCTTTGAGGAAGCTGATAAGAATGGAGATGGCTTGTTGAATATTGAAGAGATCCACCAGTTGATGCATAAACTGAATGTCAATCTGCCCCGCAGAAAAGTGCGACAGATGTTCCAGGTCAGTGTATTTTTCACATAGTACAATATTTTGTTGTAAATGCATATTGTCTTCTCAGAGAAAAGCTTGAGGTTACTGACAAAAGTGGGTATTTTTAAAGATTAATGAGCTAACCGTTCCATTTCACTGTTGTTATATAAGTGAAGAGAAGGAGAGCATATCGTGCTATGTGATTTCACCCTTTAGCTCTAGCAAGTTTGTTGACATTGGGCAAAAGCCCCCATGCCAGTAATTTTCACAGCTGATTAATTACAGTCTTGACAGAAAAGTAGTATTACTTTGAGGTACGTGTCCCTCACCGTATGCTATTCCATAAGTAGTTTATTTGAAATTAATGGTCCTACTTATGTAATAAAGTATTTCTGAATGTGACTAGGAGTGGCAGAATGAAGTGTTCAGTTAGGTTTTCAACATTAGCCCACCCCCTCGCTTGTCTTCCAAAAAACAGTGTCTCATTAACAGTAAGAGAAAACCCATGAGTAGTGAGTAAGAGGAACAAGAGGCTGAAAAGGGAGTTGAAAGAGACAAGGAGGAGGTGGGATCATGGTGCAGGGAGAACAGTCTGCTCCATTCTAATGCATGGAGCAGATTGCATTCAACACGCATGCCCAGAGGAGCCCAACCAGAGATTTTGCCTGCCTGAGGCACAATCTCCCCAATGCGTAAGTCCCAGCACACTCTTTGCAGGACTGTGGCATAGGTGCTATGGTTCATAGATTCATAGACTCTAGGACTGGAAGGGACCTCGAGAGGTCATTGAGTCCAGTCCCCTGTCCTCATGGCAGGACCAAATACTGTCTAGACCATCCCTGATAGACATTTATCTAACCTACTCACCCTTAAAAACTCCAGAGATGAATTCCACAACCTCCTAAGCAAATTTATTCCAGGTTAACTAACCTGACAGTTAGAACTGTCCTAAGTCCAACCTAAATCTCCCTTGCTGCAGTTTAAGCCCTGCTCTGTTCACTCATTAGAGCAAGGTGACAATTTTCTCCCTCCCCGATGACACCCTTTAGATACTAAACGCTGCTATCATGCCCTTCTGCAAGCTCTCTTTTCCAAACAAATAAACCAATCTTCAAGCCTTCCTATATAGTCATTTTCTCTAAGACCTTTATCATTCTGTTCTATCTCTGACCCTCCCAATTCCTCCACCTCACTCTTAAAATCAGTGCCAAGAACTGACACACTCTCAGTGAGGCCTAACAGCGCAGAGTAGACGAAGAATACTTCTGTGTCTTGCCACAACACACCTGTTAAGTTGCACTCCGCATGAATCACGTGCTTTTTGCAACATAACTGACAATCGGTTACTCATATTAGCTGGCCCACTAGACCCTAATCTCTTTATCTGCCATACCCTTCCAGACAGTCTCTCCCATTCGTATGGTGTGAAACGATGTTCCTTCCAAGTGGACACTTTGGCATTGTCTTATTGAACTCATACCGTTTACTTCAACCATATCTTCCAATTACCAGAACATTGAATTTGACCCTTCCCCAAGCAGATTCATCCCTCCCAGTTTGTAAGCATCGCAAACTTAATAATGTACTTCTATGCACATCTAAAATATGAGAAATATGAACAGAGCCGTCCCTAACACACCCGGCAAACCCAAGGTGTTATAACCTCCAGCCAGGATTGGACCATAATAACACTCTCTGATACGGTAGACCAGCATAGGCGACCCCCTTAATAGTAGCCCCATCAAATGTCATTTGCCTAAGTTATCGATAAGGAGAATCATAGCGAGACTATAATCAAATGCCTTTAGTCTAGTATACCACACCACTCGCTTCTCTATCCACAACGACTCGTATCCTACAAAAGAAACGATCAGATGGTTGACACGATTCTTACAAATCCAGCTAGCGGATTCCATACCTACCACCTTCCAAGTGTTGCAGATATCCAAATTACTTGCTCCATTATCTCCCTGGCACAGAAGTTTAACTAACTGTTCGGTAGTTTCCTGGTGTTTATTCCCATTATAGATGGCATATATTTGCTGTCCAGCTCGGCACTCTCCCGTCCCCATGACTTCCAAAAGATAAGAGCGAGCTCAGTATACTCCTCTATTAACCCTTGAGTAACTCTAGAGCATTTCATCAGGCCCGGTGACTGCAGCATCTAAATTCAAGAGTTTAAATGCCTTTTATTACCTCATCTACCCCCTCCCATAATTGTTAGACAGCAAAATTCAACATGTTAGACACCCCTTCAGACTTCTCAGCTGCACGACCGAAACAACGAATCATAGCACTCTGCCATTTCCAATCTGTACTGTTTCTCCCTCCGCACTGAAGCAGTGGCCTACCCTGTCCTTGGTCTCCCTTAGCTCTAATGTATTGATAAAAAAGCTTCGTGTCCCTTATCCCATAGCTAATTGACCATTTGCCTTGCCTTTTAATCTGCTTACACCGGTGTTGTGCCTCAATCATCCTTGTAACTACCTAGTCCATTGTTTATAGAAATCCCTTTAGTTTGTAGGTCATGCAAGATCTCGGTAACCAAGGTGTCTTTGCCACAATTCTATCTTGCTACCTATCGGAATAGCTGCTTTTGGCCCTTAAAGTCCTGAACACACGGCCAACCTCTCCTCAGTTGTTTTTGCTCCCCCATCTGATCCCCATAGGACCCTTACCTATCAGCTCCTGACTTACTCAGAATCCGCCTCCGAAATCCATTGTCTCTATTGCGTA
>NC_133776.1:25650570-25700814 GCF_003597395.2 Chelonoidis abingdonii
CCACCCCACCCCCCTCTTTTGAAAAGCACGTTGCAGCCACTTGAACGCTGGGATAGCTGCCCATAATGCACCACTCCCAACACCGCTGCAAATGCTGCAAATGTGGCCACACTGCAGCGCTTTCCCTACAGAGCTGTACGAAGACAGCTTTACCTCGCAGCACTGTACAGCTGCAAGTGTAGTCAAATCCTCAGCCAACCCTGGCAATGCCATTAAAATGGGGTTGTGACCCACTTTGGAGTCCTGACCCACAGTTTGAGAACCACTGGTGTAATGATTGCAGCTCCCTGTGATTCCTTAGGTATTACTAATGCTGCAGCTGCAAGAGAAAGAGAGAATTGTGAAGTCACGTATTGACAGGCAAAAGCCTTTTAGTTCACTTTCAAATGGAAAAGAAATATCTAGGGATGTAACATGATCTCATTAACACGCAACCTTTTTATAACCCAGAGCCATCTAACATTTTGATTTGACAAAAACAGGTTGAATTTTTTTCCTTTGTTGCTGGCAGCCTATATCTGGGTTCATATCATAGACCTTGCAGAAATAGTTAGACTCCTTTACTGTTGAAGAAAGAATGAAGTTTTGAAAGATTATCCTGTTGTTAGACTGGCTTGGGGACCAGGTGTATAGCCGTTATTTCTCGAATCATCCTCACTCGTACAAGGGGGCCAGTAGACTTCCAGTATCACCAGATTTATGCATGATAAAGGATAGACACTGTGCCAAATTCTCAGTCCTGGATCAGGCAGCTTTGTACTGCTCAAGTGATACAAAGCAGCTAGAAATCTGTCCTAAATGATTCCTCTTGACAGGGTTGGGCTCTGTGCCACCTGTTCCCAGTTTTCACTTGCACCCTGAAGATGTGCACCTTTGCTTTGATTATGTAGACTTAAATAGTAAAGCTATGCCAGACAGATAACCTGCTATCCAGAATCCAGGAAATATTATATGTATGTGATCCAGGTAAATCTTGCCACGAGGCATTCATGAGTGAGGACACCAGAAGCTGACTACAGGGAATTGACTGATATCCTGACTAGAAGATTTCAAATTTGCCATGGGTCTGGGAAAGTTAACCCTAGTACAGTTTTCTTTTCCCAGCACCACTAAATATGGAGGATTATAAATTGCAGAGCAAGAGCATCCAAGAGACAACTGGTCTGTAAGGAAAGAGTGGTGTACAGCCATGGAATTATGAGGCTGTATTTTTAATGTTGGTATTTACTTATATAGAGTACAGTGATATTCATATCCTAGAAATGTGTTTAAAACAAGTGGTAAATTGAATGCTTTGTTCAAAGCGAAAGTGAAAATGGAAGGTATAGTTCCAAACTGGATGACTGGGGGTGCTGTTCTCTGTAGTTCCAGGCTGGCTGATCAGCAGCTTCACTCTGGCAAGTATGAGAGTGGGTGGAGGAAGGAAAAGCTAACCCCAGAATAAAAAGAATCGGCAGTGAGATTAGGATTGCCAACCCTCCAGGATTGTCCTGGAATTTCCAGGAATTAAAGATTAATATTCAGTTAAATATTATGTCATGTGATGAAACCTCCAGGAATATGTCCAGTCAGAATTGGCAACCCTCGGTGAAATGCAGGCTGTAGTGAGAATTTGTGTTCACATTTTATTGGGTAAACTGTTGGACAGAGAAACCCACCCTGAGGGAATTCAGGGCAAATCAACATTGAGAAGAGCTCTTTACAGAAAGGAGAGTCCTGTCCAGAGAAGTTAAGGAGGCACTTTCTTTAATAGGACTCTGCCTGGCTGCAGGCATCTTCATTTGTAGATCTTGATGCAGGATCAGGGCATAAGGCCTTGATTAACTGAAATGTAAAGAAAGTGCATAAAGAAAAACAGTATGCACTGCTGTGAATGAGAGGTGTTATTCATGGATACACATAGGACACCGAACCACCTATAATGTTAAAACTTCCTTTCACTTTTTCTTCCTTGTGCTGCTTACAATCTAAAACTCAGCAGAGAAAAGTCTTTCTTGAGTTTGAGTTACTATAGAGACCTACATCAAAGACTAAATAAATGATAAAACTGCTGTCAAATGTTTTGTAAATCCAAAGCAAATCCTCTTAGGCAGATGCTCAAAGTAAAAAGCAGTAATAACATACAGTAAGTACTGTTTTCTTCTCTAACAATAGCTCTGAGGACAAACTAATCAAGACTGTGAAGATATTTTTCTGCGTGGAACGCTGCTGTTATTGCAGACTTAATCCTGTTTGCGTACGCTGTGCTGGCAATGGGATTAAATGATTGTTGCAATTTATCATGTTGACATCCATTTAGCATTGTAATATTATACAGAACATTTATAAATGTCAGCTTCTACCTTTCGACGAAGTCAGTGGGTGAGATGCTGATGCTATCCAGTGTAACTCCACTGAATCAATATATCATTCTAGATGTACACCAGAGTAACTGAGATCAGAATCTGCCCCAATGTGAGTCCTTCTCATGAAATAACTTAATACAATGAAATCTAAAGACAGAATTTGCCTTTTCACTGAGATTTTGTTGTTTTACTTTAACAATTGAATTTCTGCCAAGAAATCCAATAAAAATCCTTTTAATTTTGTTGTAACATTAGAAAGTGCTTGCTAGTGTTGTTGAGGATGAGTGGAGTCATGTGGCTTGAAGTGTATTGAAAGTGTATCTTATATGTATGTTCTATTCTGCTTCATTCCCTGAATTCATTATACAACTACCCAACACACTTACTTGTATCTTCTTGCTCCTCAGGAAGCTGACACAGATGAGAATCAGGGAACCCTAACATTTGAAGAATTCTCTGTGTTTTACAAGATGATGTCATTACGACGCGATCTCTACTTGTTGCTTTTGAGCTACAGCGATAAGAAAGATCATCTCACCGTTGAAGAATTTGCTCAGTTTCTGAAGATGGAACAAAAGGTATGAGAATAATAAATGTAGCTGATGGTCTTGTTTTAACACACAACAAAAGTGTGCGACCAACGTTAGCTCTTACTTTGTCCAGGCTGTAAACAGTAGTGAATGCTGAAAATGAAGGATTTGTAATGGAGATGCTGAGACAAAATGAATCTGATTAAATACTGTAGTACAAGCAAATGCTTCTGGAAAGCAGGAGGTTTTTGATCCTCTGGAGGGAAAATGTGGCATATTAGGTAAATATCCACACTGGCTTATACTGACTTCCAGATCACAAGTTTACATTTAATGTTAATAATCCAACAAGCAATGTATTTTAGTGCTGTAATGTTGTATCTTATAACTTTTCTTGCCTTTAAGAAGTTTGTTTATATTGAAAGGAGGGTGCAATATGAGTAAGGGTGGCAGAATATGACCTTTAATAAATAAAAGGTTTGAAAACCATGTTAGAAAGTGAGTGAGGACAACACAAATTACATTTTAAAGTAGAAACAATTACTTGGTTTTTAACAAAATAAAGTAGGATGAAGAAAAAGCTGAAGTCTGTGACTTTCCAGATTTGATTTGCCTGTCTAGTTTTAGTTCAATAATTTGTGTTAAAATTAGTTTTTGATGCAACATTTTTTCATTTAAACTTAAATTCCATATGTTTCTTTAATTTTATCCTCAACCTAGGAGCCTCTAGGTCACTTTAAAAACATAAATAATATCTACTATTTCTTTAAAAAGCAGGACTTAAGTATTGACATATTAATAACAAAATTACAATGTTCAAGCTATTTGTACAGGAGATTTTAATAAAGTGGACTCACTTCAAGCTATCACTACTGACAATTGATTTAGTATTTATTGTGGTTTAAACATAATCTTTTGTTCATCCCTGAAGTGAAGTGATGAGCAATATATCAGTATTAATATTATGACAATCTCCTGTTCTGAATTCTGACTTGACTATGTGAAAGTGGGGTTAGGCAGTGTGCCTAGAAATATAAATCTTTATCAACTTTTTCTGTTAAAAATCCATGTTCTTTGTACAAGGCTTCTTTTTAAAAAAGATTTTTGAAGAGATACCCACAGTTTTGTGAAATTTGATTTGGTTTGGTACTTACAAGGCTTTTCTTTGAGTGTAAATTTTGGTTTAGTACTCAGCAGTTCTCTTCTTGTAACAGCCTATGTTTTCATTGCCTTTACCAGATAGGGCACTGGTATCTTTTCATTTAAAAAATTATTAGAGAGAAGCTATAAAACATGTACAAATCTCTGTATTTGAGCTCTTCATGTCAGAGACTATCACAGAATTGTTTGAATGTAGGCACTGAAATCCACATTTAGGCATTTAGTTAACAGGCGGCTTGATTGTCAGAGTTGCTGAGTACCAGCAACTCAGAGTGAAGACTGTAAGAGCTGCAGGTGCTCAGCACCTCTGAAAATCAGGTTACTTTTACTTACATGTTTAAATATGGATAGATTGTAAGCTGTCTGGCACAAGGGCTACGTTTTAGTTCTTTGTTTGCACAGCATCTAGCACAGTGAGGTCCTAATCCACGGCTAGGAGTCCTAAGGGCTACGCTCATACATATAATAAATTAAGATGTTTGTGGATAAAAGTTATCGTTAGTGTGCGGACAGCACCCTAGCATGTTGTGGGCAATGCCAGAATACAAATAAATAATAATAATGTCCTTTGTAGCCTAGATCCACTAGAGGGCAACATAATCACAGGTAGTAATATCTGTATTTTATCAGGAAGTTTACATTTTTGTGTGTGTGTGTGTGTTCTAAATTTCCCAGAAATTGTTTTTGTTTTTTCCAAGGGAATAAACAAGCTATTAAACATAAAAAAATTACTGAAAAATATCAAACATTTCTACTGAAAACTTTTCTCTCTCAAAACTGGAAAGTTTCAATAAAATATTTTTAAATTTTAGCTACAGCCATTTTTTTTTTTGCCAAGTAATATTTTGCTGAAGAATTTTGAATGGCTTTAATATGACTTATGCAGCAGTGATGGTTGAAGTTAGTTGTCTCTTTGTTACTAAAAAGCTTGTGTTTATGGACTTTATATCCATTTACAGCTGTAGTGCCCAATTTATGACTTTCATAACTTGCCACAGGCTGCGCAGATATGCTGCTGCTGACAGAGGCCAATCATGCTGGGTGTGACTGCTGTTGTGGCTGTGCTTTATTCACTGTAATACCAGTGATTGTAAACAAGACTGCTTCACTTTGTCATTATTTTTTCATGCCCAGTTAGTTTGATTTGCAGTTATAACAGGCTGGGCCTCTGTCTCACTATTACACAACTGTAGAGATTCTTGGGGGTGGGTAGCAGAACAGACTTCATTTAAAAAAAAAATCCCCACCTGGGATACGTATGTGTCCTCTGTTTACTTGACATTTTGTAATGATTATTTGTGTTGCTTAATTGTAAGCTATATCCTTTGCTTGATTTAATCTAGTGTTTTGATTCTGCATTATGAGAATTAGTTCTTGAGAGAAAGCAAAGTCTACCTCATCACTACTCTTTTGTAACAAACCCACCAGCTGGTATCCACCAGCAGGATGGACACTCTTGGCATTGCATTCCTTTCCCCAACTTCTTTGCTCCCCTGCTGCCCTTCCTGTTATCTTATTCCCTCTTCCCTATGAGGGGCTTATTGATGAGTGATGGGAATGTTACATGAGAGAGCTCTTCCTGATTTCCACATGCCCCTTTTCGGTCATCCTACATCTCATCACTAAGGCTACATTTTAGTCCAGGGTATTTTTAGTAAAAGTCATGGACAGGTCATGGGCAGTAAATAAAAATTCCTGGCCCGTGACCTGTCCTGACTAAAACTTGGGGGCAGCCCTGAGGGTGCCGCGGGTGGCGGGACTGTGTACGCCATGGGTGCTGGGAGGGGAGGGGTTGGTGGGGCTGAGGCAGGTTACCTACCCAGCTCCTGGGAAGCAGCGACCTCCAGCTCCTAATTCTACGTGCTGCCTCCACTCCACCCCAAGCCTCAGTTCTGCAGCTCCCATTGATTGGGGCTAGGTGTACACTGGGGGCGGGTCGACCTAAGATACGGCAACTTCAGCTACGCGAATAGTGTAGCTGAAGTTGGCATATTTTAGGTCGATTTACCTGGCCGTAAGGATGGCAGCGAGTCGACCGCTGCCACTCCCCCATCGACTCCGCTCTCACCGTGGTGGGGTTCCAGAGTCGATGGCAGAGCGATCGGGGATCGATTTTATCGCATCTACACTAGATGCGATTAAATCAATCCTTGATAGCTCGATCACTACTCGCCGATCCATTGAGTAGTGTAGACATACTCTGGGAAGCATGGCCAGTGGGAGCTGCGGGTGGAGGCAACAAGTGGAGCTAGGAGCTGAGGGAGGGGAATTCCTATTGCCCTTCCAGGGAGGCCCTCCGCCCCCGGCCCCCCCGGTAAGCACTGCCTTGCATCCCAATCCCCAGCCCTGAGTTCCCCCTCTAACCAAACTCCTGCAGCTGCGGGATTGGGGGGTCTGAGACTGCCCCAGTAATAGCAGATGTGACTGGCCCACGGGCTGCCCAAGCTGCTCAGGTGGCTCCCGGGCCAGCTGCATGGGCTGCTGCAGTAATCATGGAAGGTCACAGAATCCGTGACCTCCGTGACAAACATGAAGCCTTACTTATCACTCTACTGCTGCTTTGCCAACATCTGATTGTTGGATGGTGGAGTTTTCTAACATCCTTCCCAGAGGAACTGTGACATCCTCCTTTCACTCTCTCCTCTGCAAGCCAGGTGATAGTGTCACCAGTTTGTGACATTTTATTTTAGGCCAACAGATGACTTGTTCACACACTCAAAAACAACACCTTGCTGAACCTGTAGAGGGTTGGTTTTTGAAAGAAAAATGTCTGCGTCAAAATCAGTCTTTCATCAGCAGCGTATAAATCCCTACATTCAAAAGATTTAAGATCCAGTATTAATTAGCCATATTCAGTAACTGATGTATCCATATACGCCTATATTCAAAGATTACCATTCATGTAGAAGGCATTTTACAATTTAATGAAAGTAAATTTTAATTAGAATTGAGAGTCTGTGTCATCTCTCTCAAGTTAAAGTTAAAATAGCACAAGTGAATGGACTCCTGTCCCTTAACAGCTGTAGCCTTTGCCTAGATTAGACATTTTCATTCCTTCTACACACACAAACACTGCCACACAGACATCAAGGAGCCTGTGGAAATGATGAAAAAGGTAATTCTCAACAGCTTGTGATGAAGAAGGCTCTGCTAGGGAATAGCCTTTACTATCAAAGAGCAACCTCTACTTGAGCTTGGCTAATCAGTTATTTTCTCTAGCAAAGTGTTCTCATTTCTATTATCCTGTGTGATTCTGGTAGGCTTCTTATGGTACAGGTTTAGCTTAGAGTTATAAATAAAATTTTCTAAGAAGCAAATTGAGCCATCCCCTGCGCTCTCTCTAACATCTGGAGGGAGAGAGATATGAGCTGACAGACATTTCTGTCCTATGATTACAGTGTATAGTTATTTCAGTATACTAGCAATGTTCGGTATTTGTATTGAGGTTTGGTTGAAAGCTTTAGTCCATAAGAACCTGCATGTCATCCACTAATTTCATGTTTCTTTCCACTAGCTGAGAGCAGCAGTTCTCAGCTTATGGGTCACAGCCTCCAAGACGCTCATCAGTTATTGTCTTTGTGGGTCACACTCCATTTCCCATTCTTTGTCTTCCACAGAAAAGAAGTTGCTCAGTCATGTGCAGCCGGTCTCTCTCAGACATGAGGAGCACCGCAGACAAATGTTCCCAGTGCTCACCCTGCTTCTTCTGAAGCACTGAGACCCCTGAGCAATCTTCAGGAACGCTGTTCCAAGGATTCTGTGATGCAGCTGAGAAGGACCAACTGTGAGGGTTTGGGCTGAGAGGGGCAGGATGGTCATATTATGACAAAGTTATTAACTTCAGCTTAAAATCTTGGAGCTGTTGTTCAAAACCTGTTAAACCTGCTTCTCTACTGGCATCTTGGCATGAAAGTTTAAGTGAAAATTCTTAGAAATTTCAAATCTTCTACTTTTTAGCATTAAAAGTCATGGTAAGGAAGAGCCACTAAACCAGATGCTACTTCTGGTACATAACTCTCAAAAACGCTGGCGAATTATTCCATTTAACCAAGAAAATTCAATGCCTGTAGAGTGCTGAGATTTTATTTCATCTTCTTGGCAAATTATATTTTTAAGACCGTGAGAAAAAACAGACACTAGCATCAAAACTAATCACATTAACTCAGAACAGAGATTATAACTACAGTGCAAGGTTGGGCCAATTTAACCTTTGTGTCACCTTTAACCTCAGGATTAACTTTTGTGTCATCATGCCTACTATCTCAGACATTTCAGTTTTTGTATTTTACATGTAAGACTCTTTATGGGTTGAACCATCAGTGCATTTAGGATAATTTTAAAATATTTATCAAGACAAGTGCCTTGAGAATAGCCATCAAAATCTTACTCTTCTTGTGTTATAGTACTTAGAGCTAATCCAATATATTAAAAATGCAGCACTATAGAAACACAATCATTGATATGTAGCGATTCTGAAATTATTCTAGTCACATAACTACGAAAAAAACAGCAGGAGAGATAGCAGATTAAAGTTTATGCATCTCTCAGTATAGAATTTAATCAGCTGATAATATAATTGTTTCCATCTCTGCTTATTAAAAGATGAAGAAAAAAAAACCTCTAGACACCTCTACTACACCCCCAGTTTTTAACATGCTTGGCAATCTGCTCACCCTGGCTTTTTAAAATTTAAATGTTCTTCATGGATGTGATGTGTGAAGCAGTGTGCTAATAAAGTAATCATATTACAGTGGAGCTGATTTATAAAGGCTCTGTTAAAGGAAAAAAATCAAATATAATAGATTAAAAGATTTTCTATGGTATGAACCAGACCAAAAAATAACGAAAAGTGTAATACCAAAAAAGAGATGAATGCTGAATAACAAGCATGTATTTGGAATTTTTAGATTTGGATAAACAGTTGGATTCATTTTGTAACTGATCTAGCTGTACAACTTGCATTACGCACCCCAGTAAAGTAAAGGTAAACGTGCCTGCTTCCTCTAGGGTACTGAGTGCTCACCCAAAACTGGCAGAGGCAAAGGAAAAGACACAGGAATGTTGAAACCCTGCTAATGGTGTAGAAGGCACCTCTCTGCAAAGGGAGACTGAATAGACTTTAGACACATGGTCAGACAGCCTCAGTCTTCTACGCAAGCTGATAAATTACTCATCTAGTCAATTGACGATGATGATGGTCGAGAAAGAGAATTTCAGCAGAAGTCTCCCTCACTTTAATAATTTGACATTCTAATTGTGTTTTCTGCTTTAGTTTTTACATATATTTTGCTTGATATTAGTTTGGGTCTCTCCATTTTGTCTGTCTCTCTTGTCCATTTAGACTGTAAACTCTTCAGGGCAGGGAGTGTCTTTTACACTGGTTTGAACAGCACCTGGCACAATGGGGCCACATTTCTGATTGTATTACGGTAGCATCTAGCAGTCACAAACAATGGTCCCCATTAAGGAAAATATGTTATTCACATAACACAAAAGCATAGGCTTAAATCCCATAGCAATCAATAGAACTCAAGTATATGCTTAAGCATTGTCTTGCATATGGACTTAAGCACATTCTTAAGTGCTTTCTTGAATTGGAGCCAATACTGGCAAATAGGGACATTACTAGTGACAAGCAGTACTCTGGATGGTCTAGCTGTGCTTTTAGGCTCAGTACAGCTTGCCAAAAATGCCTATGGTCCTTAGATGAAGTGTCTTATAGCCTTATTGACAAAGGTATGCATCGTGCATTAATGGTGTGAACGTTTTACCATCAATTTTTACCACAGGTTTATCACATATCATGTGAGATAATGGGTGGCACAGAATGACCCTGGATAACTTCTGCTTTTGGAAATGTTTGCAAAACCATCGCAGCCATGAAATCTGTAAAAATCCATAAGGTCCAGGAACATTTGCTGACCTTTATAAGTGGCGATGTGATACACTGACTCACCCTCTAATTTCTATGCAATACCTGAGAGTCAGAAGTAGTATCATAATAGCTAAAAGAGAGACCAGTATCATTAGTATCTGAGGAGAAGAGCTCAAAGTGACTGTCGTGTCTCTTCAGTGTTATAGATACATACACAGAGCGTAGACCAGTGGTGGGCAACCTGCGGCCCATGGACTGCACGCAGCCCATCAGGTCCCATTGGTCAGGAATGGTGAACCACAGCTACTGGGAGCTGCAAGCAGCTGTGGCTGCGGACGGTCAGTGTAAACAAACTCTCACGGCCTGCCAGTGGATTACCCTGATGGGTTGCATGCAGCCTCCTGGAGGCTGTGGGTTGCCCACCACTGGCATAGACCATCTATGCTCAAAAAATCACAAAGTAGGTTTCAATCACAATAGGGCACTATTAACATGACCATGTCTACTCCAAAATTGCAGGGAAGACCGAGGGACAATGTGTAGATGTTTACATAGATTGTATCAACCCAGCAGAAGCTCTTGATAAAGCCAGCTATCCTGGTTTATGAAGAAATCTGAGAAGATCTGGATGACCAGTTTGCCAAACTTTTCCAACGTCCTCATGCTGGAATGATATCAGATCCTTTTGGCTTTATGGACTGAGTTGTCAGGGAGACCTCATTGTCCCATTGTTATTTGGATTTAAAAAAACAACAACAAATAGCAGTGTAAGATGAAATGATTCCTGGTGCAGAGTAAAGCTCAAATTCTGCCAGGAAAACTTTTATGCAGTTGCATTTGTGTGCATTAAAAAGTTGCCAGAAAACCTCATTAGAGAACTACTTTTTGTGGTTGAGTGAACACATGTAAACCTCTGAGAGACAGGCCTGCAGATAATGGCATCTCATTTTGGTTGATAATTTGCATTTCAATAGCCAAGGTTCTTTTCAAATGAGATCCAAAGAAACAGTGTCAAAGCAAACATCAGGATTAATATCTCTTTCTGTGTATCACTAGAATCTCAACATCCTTAGGTACCTGCTGTAACTGCAGGGCCTTCCTGACTCTGAACAGAAAGTACTTTAGTAGTACAGTCATTGATGAAGTGGCAAATATTGACAGTGATTCTGCTTTCACTTCAGTCACTGAGTAACTTTATGGCAGTTAATGGATTTTCCTAGCATAAAGTTGCTATAACTGACAGCAGAAACATCAGATGTGGCTTTTCTCTGGTCCTGATCCTGTAGAGACTTATGCACATGCTTAAGTTTATGCACTGTGAGTAACTCCTTGATGGGGACTGCTCACAGTGCATAGAGTTAAGCATATGAGTAAGTCTTTCCCGGATTAGGGCCTGGGACTGTTCTAATGTATGAGAATGTTAAGTCACCATTACAATACTTAACTGGATGGAATCCTCTACTGGATGGAATATCAGACCTGCCCATTTGCATGTGCAGCCCAGCAATATTTCAGATTCCATTACTGCTACAGACCTGAATGTTTCCCAAGTTACTGCTAATTTTAAATAGTGCACATAGGTCTGGGGATAGTAGATGAGACTCTGTACCTTCCTTCAGTTGGTGACATTTTTGAACTTCTCACTAGCTAGGATAATTCGCTTCTGTCCATATTGAGTTGGTGTCCCTAACCTCTGTTTGCCAGAAGCTGGGAATGGGAGACAGGGAATGGATCACTTGATGATTATCTGTTCTGTTCCTTCTCTCTGGGACACCTGGCAGTGCCCACTGTCAGAAGACAGGATACTGGGCTAGATGGTCCTTTGGTTTGATCCAGAATGGCCAATCTTATATCTACTAATATCACTGTCTATTTTCCTCCCATTATGATGCTTACAGGCACTGTTTGCACATAAAGATTTTCCTCCACTCCACTTTCTTTCACATTTTGGCCCTATGCTGTATGGTGCTGAGTGCTTCTTGAGAAGTGGTCAGTGGGAGTCAGGGGCTTCACCATCTCTTGGGAGATGCTCAGCACCTGGCAGAATTAGGCCCTTAAAGGATCTCAACCTTCCTCAAAAGATCTCCACAAAGGTGAGTGTTGGTACTTGGGCCTTCTTACCTACAGACAGTGCTGGGAAGGATGAAAAGCAAATCAAGGCTATAGAAAGTAAATTCCTCCAGCCATTGAGAAGGAAGAGCAACAAGCCACCAAGGGAACATTTCTTTGACTCTGAACTGTGAATAGCAAGTAACCTACAATACTGAGCAATCTGCCTTGTTGCCTTTGCCTGAAGCAATAATATTTAATACAGACTAGGTACAATTTAAGAAAGAAAATATCAATCTTCCTGGATTTTTTTGCTTGAAGTACGAGTGATGTCTTAATTTGAAGTTGTGCAAAGCCAGTGTTTGAACCAAATTTGGTGAAGAATGAGAAGCTTTATGGAAATATTATAGTATCATCTTTGTGAAAAAAATATGACTAACCTAACCATTTCTTCACTTCCCTTCTGTTAAGTGTAGGGTATGAAAAAAGCTATTTGTCATTATAGAAAAGAGATAACTAGGAAAAAATCCTGACAAAACTCCCACTGACTTCAGTGGGGCTATTTACTTCAGTGGGGCCAGACTTTTATCTTTGGACCTGATTCTTCTGTCACATCTCCTGTGTATCACAAATAACTGTTGAAAGCAATGAAGTTAATTGTAGAAAACAGGTGTGAGGAAAAATCAGATTTTTTTTAAAGTAAAATGCATTTAAATATCAGTATCAATCCTTTCTCTGTACTTACTAGTATAATATTGGAACTCAAACTGTTAAAGACTCTTTTCGTGCAAATTTTCAGCTCTTAAACCAACCAGTATAGTTGTGATTATCAATTCTTTATCATGTTCATCCTGAAAGTTAAAAGATAAAGAGCATGAGGCTTGTGGGGAGTTACCAAACCCCCCTTCACCCCTGGAAAAAAAAAAAGGTCATTTTAGAATAGTGTTTCTGACAGTCTTATTCATGGCTGACTGAGTTCAGTGTTTGATCACAAGATTTTCAGCCAGACACAGGGGTCTGAAGTATATTTTGACATGTTGGTCACATACTAGAAAAAATATGTACACCAATGCTGTGATTTTTGTGCAGATGAATAATGTGACCACAGAATATTGCCTTGACATCATAAGGAAGTTTGAAGTTTCAGAAGAAAACAAGAAGCAAAATGTTCTGGGGATAGAAGGTAAAGTACCTGATTCCCAATTTATTTCCATTGCAGTAGAGTGGAAGAGTTCTAACAACATTTTCCTTGATGTGGTTTTTAATGTCTGATGGCTACAACAAATTAATATGAAGGCTCGACCACATGATTGTTTGGGGGGTATTTTAATAAGTTATGGATTGAAAGATAGGAGAACAACAGGTTGAAATACCTGACTAGTATTGTACCACCAGCCACAATTGTACTGCAAGTGATTCCAATATCATCTTAAAACAAGAGTGCATACAAATTTGTATAGGTTCTTATTGCTAATTGTTTATTTATGTCTGTTTATACCATAACCTATTTTCATTGATGTAGAAAAATGGGCCAGTTGTGCTGTTACACTAGTGGAAAACCACTCTACAGTGGTCCATGAATTTACACTCATGTGAGTGACAGCAGGGAACGCAGTGAGGCCCAGAGTATTTTCTTACAAGATTTAGAAACTTGCTCCTTTCATTTGCAAAAATAAGGCTGCAGGTGGTATATTAATTCTGAAACCAACTTAATATCATATTCAGATCTGCATGTATCAATAAATCTTTCAGAATTAGATTGAAATAACTTAAGTGCTTCGGTCGGTTAATTAGTCCAGAAGGTAACATCCATGAGCAGATTAATTTGCTTGCTGGATTCTGTAGGGACAAGAATCATCTTCTTGCTAAAGCTGAGCAAGGAAACAGGAGGCCTGGATTCACCCTCATAGTTCTGCCATAAATTCTGTTACTCTGGGCAATTCACTTAAGTTAGAATTAAGAAAAGAAAACAGAGCAACAAGCTCTGGCATTTTAAATATTCGAAAACACTTCTGTTCCTATTAGGTTTAGTAACACTCTCCTCACATTTAATTACATTCAGGGTCTTAATAGTTTGCTCTGTCCCTTTCAAACATTTTAATTTCCATATTATAAAGTTCGCTATTTAAACTCTAGTCCCAATTCTGATCTCAGTTACTCTGGTGTAAATCAGGAACTCCACTGAGGTAGTGGAGTCACAGTGGTATGATATCAGAATCAAGCCCTCTGATTCCTTGTCAGGATATGGTAGAGACCTAGGAGCCAAATTCATCCCTGGCATAAGTGATAGCTCTCTTATTAATTTAAATGGGAATTGTGTCCACTTACGTTAGGACTGGATTTAGGTCGTTTTCACATTATTGTGAGCTGTTGGAACATTTCTGCAGTGTTGCATTTAGTGTAGGTTCCAACAAGGAAATGATTACCAGTACAAAATTCTGGGGGATCTCCAGGAGGTCAGGCCTATCCCCTTGCAGGCCCAGTGCCTCCATACCTCTTTCCCCGCGGCTGCCAGGAATTTACTGTGGCTCCAGCTGTCCCGACATCTCACTTAAAGAGGGATCCCACTGGTGAAGAAGGCTCCATGGAAGAGGTAGTATTATCCCAGTATCATAGGGCTGCCTGCCTGCCTGGAGCGCCCTCCTGTGGCAGGCTACAGCACAACAGGCACACCTGCCTCATTTTCCCCTTTAGAGTCCCCAGGACTAGCCCAAATAGTCTTTCCAAATAAAAATAGCCGTAGCAGTTTAATTTATCATAATAGAAAATCCTGTGCAAATAAACTATAAAACAAATCCTGTAAGCACAGTCCCAAATTCTCCAGCATAGTCCGGACGGTACATGCTACACACCAAGCACGGCTTCACCATCTCTCATCATGGGATCTCTCACTGTGCTCCAGCTCTCCAGTGCAACTTTGACATCTCTCACCACACTCCCAGGCCTCAGCCTCTCAGGCTTCAGCTTTCTGGCTCAGAGAGCCAACTGGCATCACCCTCTCCTGCTCTCAGCCTTCAGCCCTCTCCAGCTATGGCTCTGTGGTTCAGCAAGGGCCAGCAGCTAGCCCCTCCACTGGCTTCATAACTCTCAGCCCTTTCAGCCTTTCGAGCTCAGGACCATCAGTGCACTAGCCTCTCTGCCCAGTGAGGGCCTGCAAAGTTTTCCACTCCCTGCAGACTGTCTCTGTCAGGCAGCTCTCGCCTGCCTCACCCCTGTCTTTTGCTCCTCAAGTCTATGCACTCAAGCAGGCCTGACTCACCAGCTCTCTTCCTGTTTACATGGCCCAGGTGCTGCCATGGCTCTTAACTACCCTAAGTGGGAACACCTGTTTGGGCACAAGGTGCGCTGGATTGGTTTCGTTTCCAGGCGATGACCATCCTATGACACCCAGGATATATCACTCTTGGTCTATAACCTTGGGCCATGAGAAAGACAGTGTGCATCCCCTCGATGCCTCACACCCCCAACACGAGGCTCCCGTTCCCTCCCTTACACCAAGCCGGTCATTTCCCTATTCCTCCAAAGAGATCCCTCACCTGCAGGAATACTCTCCTGGGTCTTTGGAAAGAGGGATGTGGCTGCAGAGGCAACTGACATCCCTTCCCCCACTGCACGACACATCCCAAGGAGTCAGGAAATATCAGCTTGCTGAGGGTCACATCTGTACAGGGCAGTTTTCAATGACAGCAAGTTATTGTTTGGGTACAAAGTACCTGATTGTTTGCAGTGGTACTTAGATTAAGATAAATAATTTTTAATCTTATCAAATAATTTGAAGAAAGGAAGTTTTGTAAATTCTAATGGAAACAATGATAAGCTGTTTTGTTCTGTTTGTTATTGGAATGTTTTTGTTTGAACTGCAAGAGACAGTGTTAGCATACAGCACTTGCCTGTGTGTGTGTATCAGATTTGGCCCAGAGAAACTGGCCAGGATTTCAAAGAATTTTTACACACAGATTTCCATCATATGCTCCTTAAGGGCATGAAGGAAACATATGATGTGAACACAGACTTGATAATCAGATTGCAGATCTATGCTTTTCTCAGTCTTGCCATGTTGCTGCCATTCATTATTTAAGCTTTCATATTTTACCACTTGAATCCAAATTTCTGCCCCGGCTATTCTTTGTTAATAGATTTCCCATGAATCCCTTAGCTCAGTGCCATTGCTGTCCAAATGCTGCTGGTTTTGGTAGACATGGCTCTGTAAATCTGTTACTACATTGTTCTGTTTTGTAATTTGTTTAATGTTTTTTGAGAATCAACAGTGCATGTGACACTGTAGAGACCAGGAGAAAATGATGGACTTGTCTGGCATAAATGGTCAGAACGCCACTGACTTTAGCAGGTGTAACTCCTGTTGATGCTAGCAATGAATTTGGTCTATGCCCTTGCCCAAAGGAGCTTGCAAAAGAAATAGAAAAACCATAGATGGTAGTTCAGATACCCAGGATGGTGGAGTCATCTCACATGACACAGCTGTTCTTGGATGGCAGATTAACACTGACAGTCTTTAGCATAAATAATATCTATTTATCAGCCTGTGTATTCTATTAAGGTTAATCTGTTCAGGTACACAGCACTCTTGAAAAACTGTTTCTTTTTGTTCAAAGGTTTCACTAGCTTCATGCGCAGTTCTGCTTGTGATATATTTAACCCGTTGCATTCTGAAGTTCACCAGGATATGGATCAGCCGCTTTGTAACTACTATATTGCTTCATCTCACAATACATACCTGACAGGAGACCAACTTCTATCCCAGTCCAAAGTGGAGATGTATGCCCGGGTGTTGCAGGATGGTTGTCGATGTGTTGAAGGTATTTTTAATGTTATTTATGTGGGTGTGAAGCTCTGTAAAGTCTGACAGACATTTCTCTGAAGTTTTAAGTTTGGCACTGAATGTGCAAATTAATTTGCTCATACTTTACTTCACTGTCTTCTTCACCGCTTTGTTATGTCTTATTTGTTAGCAATCTCAACAAGTAATGTTTGCCATTGAGATGAGTGTCTCATACTGACACAGCATAGCCACTGCTGGTTTCTCCTCTGGGGTCCTGTATTAAATGGCTCACCTTAACATTGGCTCTAATAACATTTTCCATGTCTTCCCCATTGTTCTCTTTCCTCTTGTTGCTTTTAGTAATATCTGTCATAGCCCAATAACCTGGTGTTTCTGTATGAATCATCTCTGAGACTAAGTTGGTGGAGTTTGAAGTCAAACTCAAATTAATAACATCAAAATCACTAGAGTTACTCAGGGGATAAATTTGGCCGTCTGAGTTTAATTATAAGAATCTCAGTCATTCTAGAAACTTGCTGTTCAGATTTACTCATCAGTTAGTAACACATTCTCAGATAGACTAGAACGTGTTAAGAACAGACACTGGGAGAACATAGGCTCTGCAATAGTTGATTAGACCATTTGTCCAGCTAATGCAGCAGCACTGTACTTTCAGAAGTGACCTGTGAAGGTGGGGAAAAAAAACAAACAATTGTGCAACACTGTACAGAGTGGAAATGAATCCTCCCTGACCTCTGCAGTTGATAATGTACACTTGGAAGTATAAGATACTGGGATATGTGCAACAATAGCAATTCTCACCCTGTATTTTACCTAAGAGCTTTAGTAGCCTTTAATGCAAGGGTGGGCAAACATTTTGGCAATAAGCTTATCTTTCTGCATTATAATGAGGCTAATACTCAGAATTAAAAAAAGCAACCTCCCCGCCCTGTAAAACGTGTATTATAATTGAGACCCATGAACAGATCGGGTAAGTTACAGTTGTGAAACTGTATTTGCAAAGACCTAATAGAGCTGTTCTACACATGACTGGATCGGTAAACCAATCTGTAAATACATTTATGATGAAACTGGTTTTCCTGCCCACTCATGTACTGTATATGGTAACTCTATTAACTTTTTGCAACCTAAGTTAAGTAATTACCTATGATTTTCTTATTTCTAATTTGTGTATGATTTGCTATTACATTTTCTAGTCTCATTTCTGAAATAAAATAATCTAAAATACTTTTCATGAATGAAATGTGATTCATGAATGATAGTAGATTGAGCATCACTTTGGTAATCAGAATGTTTTGGTACTCAGAAATGTTTCACATATTCATATACAGTATGGAGATGATATGGAGTAACAGAGTGAAAATTGATTTGTATTTCCCCACAAATAAAATAATCATATTCTGAGAGCAGATAACTGAGAAAATAACCATGTTTGATAGCACATAGAAAGCCTTTTTCCCCAGCCTTAATTCACATCAGTGGTCCTATTGAGCTGAGTGGAATTTACTGGCAGGAGTACGCTGGACTTCTCACATAAATAAGGACTACTGATGTGAGTCAGCTTTTGCAGGGTCAGGACCTTATGGCTGAATATTCTTACGCAGGCTTTACTCTGGTTCTGATGGCAGCAGATCCTTGTAATTATACTTGAAGGGAATATTAATTTATCACAGTGTTGGTATAATAGAAATCGGTCTTCAGTTGTTTGCCATTGTGTTTTGTATAGTTAGTACAAAATACAAAATGAAAGTAGTTTATTACTCAGGATTCATGTCTGATTTACATGAGCAGATAAAACATTCCTCTCCCCTTCAGAAGAAAATTAAAAAAAATGTATAAGACACTGGATATTTTTTCATGGATAGTTTTTTTGTCTTGACAGTTGACTGCTGGGATGGTCCAGATGGAGAGCCAGTAGTGCACCATGGTTATACCTTTACTTCCAAAATACTCTTCAGAGATGTGGTAGAAGCTATCAATAAAAATGCCTTTGTCAAAAATGAGTAAGTGCAATGCGGGTTCTGAGCGTAGAGCAATATACTTCTCTTGTGTAGTAAATCTTATATGAAAATATTGTATCTCAGTGTAAATTTCTTCCTTCAGACACATAGCGAATTTGATTATTTTCCCTATTGTTAACTTTGATTTATCTCTTAACAGTGTGAACATTTTATCTTCCCATTAATCAATACCCAGGCTACAGAGGATATTTTATAAATCACCAACTCAATAGTTTTTTTGTTTGGTATATGGAGACAGTCATAACTATACAATTTCAGAGTTGTTTTGGTCCACTTTTAAGAAGAATTTTTCACTGATTTCCAGTGGGGAATTGTGCTTAAAAATTAGTGGCATAACGTTGCTTTCGGGGACAAGTGTCCTCAATTTCAGTGACAGATTTGCCTGAAAAAGGACAAAGTTTTTTAAAATCTTTGTAGTAAAAAAATCCAGAAAGTTCAAGGGTAAAGATGGTAACATTCTACTCATTATTTATCCCATTGTGCCTCAGGATTATGGAATATACAATATTATTAAAATCAACCATGATACTACCACACCTACTGTAAACACAACATGATACATTGAGAATGAAGGTTAGATCATTCCTTCCACCAAGATAAAAACTTTGGAAGGGGGGCAGAGAAGATTGAGAACTCCATGGGATGAACCTATAGAGCTTTTAAATACTTCCCTTAAATACTTGGTGAGAGGCTGTAGAGTGGCTGGTCCAGTGATTGGGGCACTAGAGAAGGACCATTAGAGAAGACTGGTCCAGTGATTACGGCATTAGCTGAGAACTTGGAAGAACCGGGTTCATATCCCTGCTCCACCACAGACTCCTGTTTCCCTTGTGAGGGCTCTGAAAGCTGCAGAGGGGAAGTTAGGCTGTTCATGGCAACAGTATTGCTTTGCATGCTAAGTTTCAGAGCCCTAAGAGGGGAATGTGGTCTGTAGATCACTTGATCCCTAACTCCTCCTCCACACAGAACAGGGAGCCTGTGTAATGGCTTCAGAGGGGAGATGGCAGACTATTGGGTCTGAGATCTGTGCCTGTATTCCTGTGGATCTTGGCTTTATAGACCTTCCCATGTCTATTCTGCCATCATATTGATTTTTACCCTCACACCAAATGGAGCTGGAAAGTTGGTAGCGTTTTCCACATGAGTTTTCCTTTCATACCTGTTTTACTCAGGAAGGGAAGGTAACTAGCTATACACACAGAGAACTGTGTGTGCGCATCTGTTTGTAGGGCAGAAGGCTAAAGCCAATCAAACAACTGATGCACATTGAAAAACAATGGGAGAGCGGAAATTTTCACCCACACATGGTCTTACAAAGAGTGTCATGGGATCCTTACTCTTTAGAACACCTTGACCCACAAACAAACAACATGGATCTACACTGAACTGTTTTTAGAAATTAGGGCCTGCCTTATAGCTCTTGAGACCCCAGTAGACTTCAGTCATAGTGGAAAGGGTGTGTGTCAGGGCAGAATTTGGCTCTTTTTGTCTTTATTAATGAGATAAAAATATAGGGCAACATTCTACCTGCAATTACACCAGTATAAATCCAGAGTGACTGTTAACTTCAGTGGAATGACTTGGATTTGCATCACTGTATCCAGATGCAGAATTTGGTCCAGGTAGTGTAGGGCTCAACCAAACTATGTGTTCCTCTGAGTTTATTCATTAGTTTAAACCTTTTTTCATTTGCAGACCCCTAAACATTTTTGAATGGAGGTGCAGACCCTTTTGGAAATGTTAGACATAGTCTGTGGACCCCTACGGGTCTGCGGAGCACAGGTTGAAAACTACTGCATTAGTGTGGTAGGGTGCTCAGAGAGCAGGGCAGCTGAGTGGTTAGCATACCCAACTTCCAGCCCCTTGTCTCTTTGTCAAGCAGTAGAGGTGCCTGCTCCTGATCCTAAGCCAGGAATTTTCTGCTTTCTACTCATACCTGGGGCTGGCCCTGAAGTGGGGAGGGTGAAATAGGAGTTCCCAGCACAGGGCACTGTGGGAAGCAACACTGGCAGGATCCTCCCTGCAGGAAGTCTAGTGCTCTGGGCTACTTCTTATCTATGTGTCCCTTCAGTATGAGATATGGCCCCTATAGTCCAGACAGTCACTCCTTTAACAGAGAAGTCCAAAGGAGCAGAGCCTTGGAGGATGTGGTGGTTAGAAAATGCTCTGTCTGAGGGCCTTACCCGCTCTGTGATCCTATCTCAAACTCAACCTTCCATCTAGCTTATTGGAGAAAAACTCTCTCCTGCAGCCTATCCACCATCATTTGCCTTGCCTTCTGAGCTCCTTTTAACTTGCTCCTGCACTCCTGAAGGGGCAGAGTTACCTGGGCCCAGTATTGCCTTTCGACCCCATTGGGCCCAGTGTGGGGTTTGTACACCTCATCACAATCAGTCAATTTTCATGCTTTCTTCAAGGAGATATGATTGTAAAAATATGATGAAAAACACCATTTTAAAAACAAAATGGCTGCTACAGGGACTGGAAGAGCAAGATGAATGTAAAACAACTTACTTTCTAAGTTGCATTATGACTGTCTGGTCATATATCTTGAAAAGCTCTTATGCTATCATCTAGGGGTTTTGCTTTTGTTTTAGGTTTCCGGTGATATTGTCTATTGAGAATCACTGTAGTATCCAGCAGCAAAAGAAGATTGCTCAGTACCTCAAGGAAATATTCAGTGACAAACTGGACTTGTCGTCTGTAATCGCTGGAGATTCCAAGCAGCTTCCTAGCCCTCAAAGTTTGAAAGGCAAAATCCTAGTGAAGGTAATTTGCTACCAGTATTATGTACAAAATGTAATAGTCAGTATATTATACTTATCATCTTAGCTCTTGTCCCCTCAGGCCCTAAGAACGCAATTACCAATGACACAAGAGTCAGAACAGATATAATTAGCCTGGTTTTTATCTTGTGTTCCTTTTCACACAGACATTAAAACAGGTTTTATTTCAGACTTAGCAAGTATCCTGAGATACTTTTTGTAAAGTGATATTACCAGGCTATATTAAATATAATAATAATAATTAATAATAATAAAATACATAAATAATTTGTACTTATGTATTATCTCATCTGAAGATCTCAAAGCATTTTACATCTTTTTATTACTTACACTTACAGTAGCCCTATGAGATAGAAGCAATATTATTATACCCATATTTATAGCTGGGGAATATGAGGCACCCAGGATCAAACAAGGAATCAATGGCAAAGTCAAGAATAGAATCCAAGATCCCTGATTCCCATTCCCCTGATCTAACCTCTATCTAATCTATTTGATCTGTGGTTTTTCTAAGGTGTCTTCACAGTGGTGCTAAGCACCAGTCCACATTCTCTCCTTACAGTGTATTCTTTGGGCACAATATAGAAAAGAGTGAGAAATCATTTCAAATTTATGAGAAGAAAAGCATTCTTTCCCTTCTCTTCTTACCTTCCTGCTGCTAAGAGCAACGGTTCGTCAGACAAAAGTGTTTTTTCATGGTTCGTCAGTTGTGGCTATGTAAGTGAGAAGAATGCTTCAGAGAAGAGCTAAATAACAATAGGGGAAAAGTGCCAGTGTTGTGTATGAGATGAATAATTTGAACTTTTCAGTATGAACAGATCCTTTCTGGAAGGAATTTCAGGGATCCAGATGAAAATGACGTAAAGATGAAAAAGCTCGATAGTACTTTGAGAGGATGATTAATCTGTATTTACCTTATCAGACTGCCTCTTTTTAATTTAATTTAGCATGGTAAGGACACTTCATTCTCTGTAAGCACAGAATTAGCTGTCCAGGCTTGGAGTTGAAGCGGCCAGCATTGCAAAGTGTCAAAGGCTGTTTTCACCATCATTATAGACTGTTGTCTGATTTCACAAAATACTGTATCTGCTATCCCATCTATCACTCATGTCAGCCAGCCACTTGAGAAAACACAAACTTTTGTTACTTATGAATCAGCAGCTTTTGGGGAAGTAGGAAGCCAGTTCCACACCTCCCTGCCATTATTTGTACTCCATTTATGCATTTGTTCATCCTTTCTCCCTGAACAACATGTACTGTTACTGGATTGTTCAGACATTGAGCCTGCTTCTCCCTTCACTTAGGGCTTATCCACACAAACACCTAGTTTGTGGCACGCTGGGATATAAAGTTAGCCCATGCTGGCCTGCTGCATGCTAAGTGTCCAATGTACCCTGCTGTTGCGAACTAACAGTTCTGAAGTGCACTTTGATCTACCCCATTTTGAAACGGTGTCCAAGTAGACAAGCCCTTAGGTCACTGTAAATCAGGAGTGGCTCCACTCTTAGTGGAGTTATAAAGGTGTATGTCAGAGGTGAATTGGACCTCCTGGCTTGCAGAATAGTACTATCCATTCAAAAAAATGTAGTTTCGATGTCCTGTTTATCTTGCGGTATAAATCTCATGGAGAACAATCTAATTTATGGTGGTATGTGGCATTGACAAATGTAGAGAGCGTAATCAGTGGTGAAGATAAGCACACATCACAGCATACAAGTTTAATTTCCTAGTTATTAACTGGCATCTTGATTTTTATTCCTCATCAGACCTTCTATTAATACATTGCTAGGTATCTACAGATCTGCACTTGTAATGTGAGTGATCACATAGGAAAATTCAGGAAGATTTACTGTTCTGTTTACCATTGATCCTTCAAGCCTTGTATCCTGTCACCAGAAGTAGCCAACAAATGCTGCATCCGTATTCCACCACACTAGCCAGCTGTTCAAAGCTAGACATGAACTTGGGGAAAATTCCTTCCTGACCCAAGTTGCCTTGCAGCAATGGATTAGCCACTAATTTCATCCTGCTGACTACACTCTGAACTGTACGTGCAATATTTCTGTAGGCATGCCTGCTTCCCTCATGCTAACTGCCAAATGCAATCAAGTTCCCTTGTGTCTGCAGTTCCCCTGCTTCTGATGCAGAGTGTCAGCCTTAGTGTCTGGTTTTATAAAAGAACAGCCTACTGCAGGTGAGCATGAAACAGCTGAGTCTAGTTATACAAAGACATTCTGACAAAAAGGCTGCTCTAGAGATGGGAGAATGGCCAGTTTTTTTTTTAAAACTTCAATATAGAAAGTTCTTTGAATCCTGCAGCTGACAGTGAATTCTGCCAGTCAAAAATTAGACTTCCCAGAGGGTTTTGTTAACCGTACCTTTGAGGCAATTACCTCTTGTTGCAGAAATTGAGCGTGACATACTGAACTTAAGAAAACTGAGGGCCTTAGAGGTTAAGAACACAGCATCTTTATAATTATGCCCTTTGGATGCCAAATGGAGCTATCTGTCTACATGCTCATTTCATCCTAAGTATTCTGATGGCTGGAAAATATCGCATTCTAAGAGTTAAGCATGTAAACTATGGAGCCAAGTATTACTGCTCTTGATCAGCGGAGAATAGAAAATTGAGTAATGCACAATACACGTTTGGGCTCTACTATTTTTAATACACAATAACTGAACAATAAACTGAATCTAAAAGTACTCATGGGACATGTTCTGTCTTACGTAAAGTCATTTAACGGCTAGAGTTTGGACCAACACATTGCACAGCATTTATGCTCACTGGCAGTATAATGTTGCTTCAGTGTCTAAATGATTAAAGGTATTCATTTAAAAGAGTTGCAGCAATATTTATTGCACATCTGTCAAAAGCAGACAAGAGGCAGATTTGCCAGTAGAGCTGGTCAAGTTACTTGCAGAGGAAATCTTAAATTTTGCATATTACAAATGGCAGCACTTTTTTCATTTGAACTTACTGCTAGGAAGGATTCTTTTTATTTTTTTAGCATTTCAAACTTCTTTAAGAATAGAGATGTTACCAAGACTCCAGAGATCACAGACAACCTACAGCTAAGCAATTCAGTACTGGGGGACTTAACTTTAAAAGATTTGTTTTACATCACTCCAATGATAACATCTGAGTTGGCAACTGCTTGGTGTAATGAAAGGTAATAGGAAACATCAAAACATTAAATAGGTAGGATTTTCAAAATTCAAGGGGAGTTGGCGCCTAGTTCCATTAGGTGCTTTGAAAATCCCACCCAATATAATTAGTACCTGTTACTGTTGCACGGAGAGACTGGTCTAGACTCACGGCATAGTCTAAATCCATTGATGTCCATAGCAAGACTCCCATTAAGTTTAGTGGGCTTAGGATCTGGCCCTTGTGAAGGACAATGATGATGAAGAACCTGTCCAAACTGAGATCAGAACCACACTGCCTACAATTGTGTTTGAATGTTGTGTTTGTTATTATTAGCAAGGTTCTGAGGCCTTGTCCACACTAGGGTTATTTCTCTAAAATGTCCTACCACTTCACCTCCACCTGTGATATCAGTAGTGACAGCTCTGGTATAGTCATGGTGCTGGAAGCTGCCAGTATCTTAAGTACCATGCTATTTAGACCTGCTCTGAGCAAATGCTTTTGGCACTGTCTGACTGTATCCCATTAAGCAGATACTTTGCTTATACTGTCCCATTAACCAGCAGTCATTTTCTTTAGGATAAACTGGTTCCCTGGGCAGTATCTGTCAAAGCCTAAGTGAAAAGTCCTGAAACCAAATGTTCACGATCACAACTTGAAATAATGTATTTGCCCATCAGACCTTATTTGGAACTAGGAACATGAACAAGAATTTTAGCCTGCCTTCTCCCCAGTAACTAACACTAGCAACTTCTACATATATTCTACATATTTTTATGCTAATTTTTAGGGAAAGAAGCTACCATATAACCTTGGAGCTGATGCTGAAGAAGGGGAGGTTTCTGATGAAGACAGTGCTGATGAAATTGAAGATGACTGCAAGTTAAAGCTATGTTATGTAAGTGTATAACAATTATATGGCACAATTTGCTTTCCCAATCCTGTGTTCCTTGCACACTCCAGACTCCCATTTAATATTATTACTTATAGATTAAAACTTTTGAATTTGGATGCCTAAAGTCACACACCTGAATCCATATGTAAGCACCAAAGGGGTCTGAATTTCACAGTTCTAAAGCATTCTTTTATTATTTCTTAGCCTTTTGTCTGTTTTTCTCTTCTTTTTTTTTTTTTTTTTTGCCTTTAATCCCGGACTCTTTACTTGCTCTCTTTTTAAAGATTGAACCCTAGTCTATTTTCTTTTAATTTTATTTTTAGCCATTTCCGTATTTGTTGCTACCTGACATAAATAGTTGTGGAGTGCTGATGCACGCTATGCAACAGGTGTTCAGCCCAGCAACAGCCGCCGCAGTTCAGTAATTTAAAACTTTGAACAAGAAAGAAGATATTGTACAGTATGGTACAAATAGAAGGGGCCAAATTCAGACGTAGCATCAGCAGATGTAACTCCATTGATCTCAATTGTGAATTTGGCCCAGTGAGCTTGATTTTTTATTACATCCCCACTGACTCTCTTATCATTTTAATTTATACTGACTGTTTTAATTACACACACACACACACACACACAGAGTTTTCATTCATATTTAATGTTTTCATTGCAGACACACATCCCCATGTAGTTCTCAGTTATACTGAAGATTTTGCAATAGCTTTTTAAACAGATTTTGTTTTGTTTTTCTTTATCATTTACATCTGCTGTTGGGAGTTAAACATTTCTCAGGCTGATTTGGGAATCACTTTGCAGATTGAGGTACTATAGATTCCCTTCTGAACTAGATTAGAGAAAGCAGATGTTCACGCCACTTCTTTTCTTTAATTCTATGCACAGGCACCACCTACATGTCAAGTAATCAGCAAAGTCTTCTCTAGGATTCATGTACATTGCATAAGACAGATAAATGCAGTGATACTTAACATTGAGAGAGAAGATGTGATTCATTTCATTTTTACAGAGCCTTAGGCTTTCCAATTACTTTGTGGTCAGAATGTAGTGTGATGCTATTTGAGCCATATGGTCCACAAAACAACCTCATGTAGAAATACAATTTTGATTTGGATCCATGAAGCAAGAGGCAAAGACCACTCGTTCAGCGACCCAAGAAGTTATATTCCCTCCGTATTTCTTGCAGATTTGAACTTTTTTATACTTAGTAACAAAAACCTAAGCTACAGTGAAGGCAGCTAAATGCAATTTAGGTCCTCCAATTCTCAAAGCCTTTAGGCTGTGCTTGATTTTAAGCACCTGTCTAAATCTTTGCAGGATCGGGTTGAAGCGAAGAGATGCCATTAAACACAACTATAAATATAACCCGAAGGTAAGGTTAGATAACCATGTGACGTTTCAGTCTATATAATTTTATAAAAATATGCTAATGAGTGAATATAATGTAACAGGAATATGCTTCATGCAAAAGGTTTCCTGTAAGGTATTCTATATCATTTTATAAAAATATGCTAATGAGTGAATATAGTGTAACTGGACTGTGCTTCATGCAAAAGGTCTCTTGTAAGGTATCATTATAAAGCTTATAATCTACTGAGTGTGATCATCCTATTTGTATCTGAAACTAGAAATATGAAATATTACTCTGAGGGCCTATTGTACTTATGCAAAGTGTGGGTCATTAATGGTGGTTTGGAATCTTGATGAGTCCCATTAACCAGGACAATTGTCTGCAGATGGATGTGTTTTACCTGTAAGTCTTCCTGTATACGTGTGTGCTGACAAGTGGGCAATGAAGTCTTGCAGTGACATGTGATCATGTCACCTGAACTGGAATCTATCTTTAACATCATGTCTTTCCATTGAAAAGGAGGGGGTGGGAACCCAGAGGAGAACAAAGGATTCCCGCCTTATGCAAAAGATATAGAAAGGGGTGGAACAGAATAAAGGTTGGAGAGGAACCATCATGAAGAATTCCCTAGCTATCACCTGAGCTGGAACAAGAGCTGTACCAGGGGAAAGAATTGTGCCCAAGCATGGAAGGAGTCCAGTCTGAGGAAAAAACTAACTAAAGCATTTCTGAAGCTGAGATTATCTGTATTCAGTTTGATTAGACATAGATTTGCACATTTTATTTTATTTTGCTTAGTGACTTACTTTGTTCTGTCTGTTACTACTTGGAACCACTTAAATCCTACTTTCTGTATTTAATAAAATCACTTTTTATTTATTAATTAACTCAGAGTATGTATTAGTACCTGGGGGAGCAAACAACTGTGCATATATCAGGTTATAGAGTGTCATGGTACAATTCCCCCACTCTGAACTTAGCGTTCAAAGATGGGGTACCAGCATGAATTCCTCTAAGCTAATTACCAGCTAAGAACTGTAGCGCTGCCAACACCAGGAATTCCAGTGCTGGTACACTCTGTCCCCCAAATTTGCCTGGGGAACCCAAGACCAGACCCTCTGGATCTTAAAAGGAAAGTAAACCCTTTCCCACCATTGCCTCTTCCAGACTTCCCCTCCTGGGTTACCCTGGAAGATACTGCGACAAAACTCCTTGAATACAAAAGAGAAAAATTCACCTTCCTCCTCTTCTCTCTCCTTCCAAGATCTCCCTGAGAATTAGCCCTCTCTCCCCCTTCCCTTTCTCCCACCAATTCCCTGGTGAATCCAGACCCCGTCCTGGGGTCTCACACCAGAATAAAAAATCAGGTTCTTAAACAAGAAACTTTTAATTAAAGAGAGAAAACAGTAAAAATCACTTTGTAAATTAAAATGGAATAGGTATAGGGTTTTTTTAGTATAGGCAGGTGGAATACTCTCCCAGCCTAAGTATCCAAGAAACAAATTAAAATCCTTTCAGCAAAAAATAAAAATATAAGACACCTCATTCAAGATGCAATTTGGCAAAGATACCAAAACGAAAAACATAGAAAATCGTTATCTATAATAGTAAAAAAAATAATATATAGAGATAATTAAAAAAATAAAAGGAAATTGGAAGAGACCTGGTTGCACCTCTGGTCCCTCTGAGCCCCCAGAGTGAACAACAACCAAAAACTAACAGCACACACAGAAACTTCCCTCCCTCAAGATTTGAAAGTATCCTGTCTCCTGATTGGTCCTCCGGTCAGGTGACAGTCAGGCCTACTGAACTTGTTAACCCTTTATAGTTAAAGAGATATAAAGTACTTCTATGCTATTAACTTTTCTTATCTGTTTATGACATAGAGGGTGAACAATTTATGAGTTTACCCTGTATAAGCTTTGTACAGGGTAAAACGGATTTATTTGGGTTTAGACCCCATTGGGAGTTGGGCATCTGAGTGTTAAAGACAGGAACACTTCTGTTAGCTGCTTTCAGGTAAACCTGCACCTTTGGGGCAAGTAATTGAGACTCTAGGTCTGTGTTGGAGTAGATGGGAGTATCTGGCTCAGCAAGACAGGGTGCTGGGGCCCCAAGCTGGCAGGGAAAGCAGGAGCAGAGATAGTCTTGGCACATTGGGTGGCAGCTCCCAAGGGGGTTTCAGTGATCCAACCCATCACAAAGGTTAGATAACCAATGGTGACCACAACTTTAACTCCTCATTCATGCACCTACACCATCGAACAGAAACAGTCTCAGTGACTGGGAGAGGCTATATTAGCTTACCCTGGGTACCCCCCTCCATCATATAGAATTATCTTAAAGGGAGACACTAGAGGCAAGAGCTGCACTGCCAGGGAATGGGTGCCCTTAGACCCAACAGGGAGGTACAGGGCTTCCTTTTGGGTGGCCCTGTGTCTGCCACACAACTGGAGAATCTGCAGGATTTGGTGGTAGGCCCTCACTTTCTTCCATGGGGATGAAATCTCCCTCCCCCTCAGCAGAGGAATGAAGAGTGAATTCCACTCTATGTGAGGCCCTTATTAGTTACATAAGAAGTTCTGCTAAACATTTTTTGTTCTGTGTTTGTAAAGCATCTAGCACAATCAGGCCCATAGGTGCTATCACAATACAAATGACTATTAATAATAATAAAAATGCCTCCTCTGTGTTCCATCAAGAAAGAGTTATAATATTGCACTTAGAGTTTTACATTTTCAAAGGGCGGTGGCAACACATCAGCTGTATAGTCCTCACTGCATCTCAGAGAGGGTAGGTAAGTGATACGATTGTTTCCATATGGGGAAACTGACGCAGAGATGCAAAATTCTGAGGTGATCTAAATGGTGACCTAAGTCAACATAACTTACACATCAAAGGACTGAAGGGAAGAACGTGGCAGGGAAAGAAGCCAATAGGAAGATGCATACTAAAGCTTTTTCCATCATCCTACTTGTACTTGGAACGGGTAGGAGGAAATGTTTAGAACATCAATAGTTTGCTTGGATGGAAGCATCCCTACTGTTCCATTTGGGTTACTCAAATAGGATTGACGTGTCTGAATGTATTTTAACAGGATTTGTTTATTCATTTCAGAATAATGGTACAACTGAACACCAGATGGAATCTTTTATAAGAAAGAAACTTGAATCCCTGATAAAAGAATCTCAAATCCGGGACAAAGAAGACCCTGACAGTTTCACTGTGAAAGCGCTGTTAAAGGCGACACATGAGGGCTTAAATGTGAACCTGAAACAGGTATGAGCATCCTTTTTCCTTCCTTGTGTTATGACAAATGCAGTAATATTAATAGCAATATTCATTGCAGATTCAGCAGGTAATAAAAGCTCATGGTAATATTTTATAAACAACCCTTTAAACATTATTTTATCTAAAATAAGAGCTTGGAACAGTTATTTAAAAAATGTTAAGAGAGGATTCTGGACCTGTCAGTTGTGAAGGGTATATATTAATATTAGTAAAGTTACTGCAGCAACTATAGGCACTGAAAGGGATTTGCCAGCATGGACTCATACTTAGATAAAGTTCACTAGTCACTGAGACTGCACATGGGTCAAAAAGTCCATGCTAATAGGCCCCATCACATCATCAGGGCCTTTGGCATAAATTGTGTCCTGTATGGGAAAAGATAAGGGTACGTGAAGCCTGGTGACAGAATGTGAGCGAAGCAGGAGCTTTAGATGTGCTCTCACTAGTATGTGTCACATTGAGAGAAGATTCTCATCCCGATTACATGGGTATAAATCTGGAGTAACTCTGTTTAAGTGAGTGGCAGCATTCTGGATTACCATAGGCATAACCGGTCTAATCAGTTTTTTCTTCCAAACTTTGGGAATATAAGAGAGTGGGACCTCGTAAACTAAATGAAACAGAAACAGTTACAAAATTAATGTAGTTTTACGGTTGTGTCTTTATTTGCTTAGTGTAGCTTGAAACTTATAGTAAACGATGCTAACACTTTCCACTTCCATAGCTCCTTCAGTCTGAAGATCTCAACATACTTCACCCACAATAATTGATTAAACCTCAAGGTGAAGTAAGTAGCTTACCATTTTTTACATAGGTAAACTGAAAAACAGAGAGGTTAGATGAGTTGCTAAAAGTGACAGAACGTCAGTGGCAGAGCTGAGAAATAGATCTCTGGAGTCCTTACTTCCATTTCATTTAGCCATGTTCCCTCTAGTACTGTAGGGCAGATTGTAAAAAACATTTCAAAGGGTTTAATTCTGAATCACTGAAATCAATGGGAGCAGAATCAAGAGAACTTGATCGTGTAAATGTTATGCCATGTATTTCTGCACTGAATTTTAAACATTGTCTGAATGTTCAAGCATACATGATGGGGGTACAACTCACCACTGCGGGGAATTAGCGCTGCGCCCTCTGCTGGTGGTGTCTCGCCCACTGTCATCTCTGTTCCTGGACCCATGTCACTCCCAGGACCGCAGCATCCTTTTCATGACACTGCCTCTGGATGTGCCACACTCCGTGTTCCCCCCTTTCAGGGGAACTGCAGTCTGCTGTCCAGCCACTTCCTTCAGTGCCAAGTGCAGTCTACTGTTTAGCTACTGCCCCAGTGGCGAGGAGCAGCGGGGAGAGACCTGGGCCCGCCTACTACTCTGGGTTCTGGCCCAGGGACCCTATAAATAGCAGCCACTTCCCCGCAGCCCCAGCACTCTCTTTGCCCTAACTTCAGGGCCTCAGCCTGCAGCACCAGCCTACAGCACTGCTATGTCCAGGATGCTTGCTGCCTTCAGCCTGCAAGGCAGCCAGTCTACCACCCTCCTCAAGCTCTAGGGAATGACTGATCTGTGTCCTGCGGCTCTTCTTATAGGGACCCTGTTTGGCTGCTCCTCATAGTCCTCTCCAATTGGCTATCTCCTGCACAGCATCCCTAGGGTCTTCTCCAATTGGCTGCCTGTTGCGCAGCTTCCCTAGGATTCTATTAACCCTTTATAGGCTAGTGTGGGGGCAGACAGCATATTATAATGGGTTAGAAACGAGTGGTACTTTCTTAAGGCCTGATCTTGTAAACACTTACTAATGGACATAGCATTTACTGCTGTGAGTAGCCCATTGATTTCCCCCTAGATCCTTTAGGCCGAGCACAGACTCTCCCTCTCTCCATCCCACTATCTTTCCCCAGACCTCCGCTACCAGGAGGCTGGATAAGGAGTGCCTGCCTAAAGCTGAGGATCATTCTGGCAGGTTTATACTGCCGAGCCTGCTTGCTTCTCCGAGAAGGAGGGAAGCTTTGATTGAAGGAGGGAAGGTAGCAGAATCTAGGGGACAGAGCCTCCTGAACTGAGGCCACGAGGAGGAGGAGCCCATTTCCAGATTGATAGTCTCTTTTGTTGAAAGTGAATTTACTGGTGAGACCAAAGCCCCACCTTGTCATGTCTTTGACTGCTGAAGACTTCCCCTCTGATCCCTCCCTCTTCTCACAAATTTTAACATTGGCCTTTCCACAAGAGGTCACCAGAAGTCATCAGTCTTTCTCATGGGGTTAGTAATTATGATTAGTTTTCAACCATGCAGGTTCCCTTTTGAGCTAGAATCCTGTCACTTAGTACATTCTTTGGTATCCACCGAATTGCTGATTGCAAGGGAAAATAACCAAATCTGAAATTAGAAAGTCAAACGCATAAGTCACCAAAAGGTCATCACTTTGATTATTTACAAAAATGAGAGTAATTTCCTCCAGGAGGGAGTCATGTTGGGCATGAGGCTTTCACCATGGAGAAATTAATGACATCTGAGCTTAGCAGTTACATTTAACGAATATGAGCCAAGAAAATTGGTGAAGATGAGTGTGTTGCAGATATCAATGCCTGTAGCTATGTCCAGACATTGGGTGTGATGCTGTCAACTAGCAGTATCAAATTTGAGGGCTTGTGTGTACTTATGGGTAAATCGGCATTGCTGCAATCAATGCAGTGGTGTCAATTTAGCGAGTCTGGTGAAGACAAGCTAAGTCAATGGCAGAGTGTTTTCCCGTCAATGTCTGTACCCCGAGAAGCATAAGGTAAATTGGCGGGAAAACATCTCCCGTCAACACAAAGTGGTGTAGACACCACTGAAAGTTGACCTATGTTACGTCGACTTCAGTTATGTAACTTACGAACTTAGGTCGACTGATAGCTTTAATGTAGACCAGCCCTGAGGCTAGACTTTTGGTGATTCATTAATCTGATACAATTTAAGTGGCCACTAATGATACCCATTTGTCTCTTACCATTCCTGTCTGAAGCCTTGCGGTGCTTGACTATGGCTTTTAGGAGCGATTTTTGGTCCTTTTATCAGCTCAGAGCTCAACAATGCAATAACAAGCTAAAATATCTGGAGGTTTAATTGATATCAAATGTTGACCTACATGGGAGAGAAACAATTGTAAACAAGAATTAAACTTTTATGTTTTGGTAATTCAGTAACTCTTCAGCTAGCTCCGTTATACTTAAGGGTTTGTCATTATAAAGCTAGTTTCTAATCATTTTCATCTGATTGTTGTACCTGAAAGGTATCTACTGAGAAGATTTTTCCATTTGCTTTGGTTGTATTATGCAAATCTCATTCCCCTTAATTGCACCTATCCAAGTGTTACTCATTTCCCCATAGCATTACCATGTTTTCAAAAACAGAGTACATTACATCACAAGTTTATGCCTTGTCCTCAAGTTAATATCACATAATAGAAGAGGAGCATGGTGTAATGGTTAGATAACAGAACTAGCAGTGAGGCAATCTACATTCTATTCCTAGATAGTCCACAAAACATAGGCCCTGATTCTGTGGTCAGATATGAAAAATGGACCTCAAAACTGGTGTAACTCTCCTTAGGGAATAATACAGTGGTGTGGTGGGAAAGAGGCATTTCTTGGGAGGCATAGAGCCAGTGTAAGGGTCCTGCACCAACTGCCACCTTGCAGGACACAGTGTAGGGGCATGCAAGAGGCAGAAAGGAACAGGGCAGGAAAGAGAGGGGGTCTGACTGGAGTTCACTGTACTTATGCACTACAGTTTTGGCATGGTAGATGGCCCACAGGGGGCTGTTCAAAGCCGTCATAAATTAGAGCAGCCTCTGAGGTGCTTTAATTAGGGCAAGGTCCAGGCATGCTCCAACTCAGCACAGAAGCCCAGAGGTACAATGTTGGCAGGCAGACAGCCACCTTTGCTCTGCCATTCCTAGGCTGCACCTTTCAAGGGGTGCAGGTCAGACACAGGACCTTATGGTATAATGTTAGTCAAACCACTAAAAGAAACACCATCAAGCTGAAGTCTAGTCACTTTTTAAGAAATGAATTGAAAGCAGTTCAAGAAATTACTTTTGTCTCTGAGTTCAGTTTTTGAGGTTTTCCAACCATGTTTTCTTACATTTTGTTGTTTTTTTCATCTTCCCTCTGCTGTGTCAAAGGTCCTTTAGAGATCAAATGCTGTCAAGTGAGATTTTTAAAAAGTTAAATTTCCATGTCTATAAAATGAGTTTAATAACACCTCCCTATTCTACAAGGGATTTATGAGTCTTAATCCATTAATGTTCTTGCAGATCCTTAGCTGCAACTTGCTTCAGAAGTATGAGGGATTGTTATTAATAACCTGTGTTGAATCTGTATCTACTTCAAAAACTATGTGTAAATAGTCTTAGAACATGAAAAATAGTCTGTCCAGAGGAAAAATAGCTGATGTCTTTTGACCTTTTCTTTTTGGCCTGGCACAACTTTCTGTAAACTTTTCCTTGAGTTACCATAATCTGTTAATTTACTGGAAAGAAAGAACACACTGAACTGTGTGTCTAATTGCAGTCTGAGGCAGCTGGTCACTTGTGAAGGCTAACCGCTGTAATGGAAAGTACTAGCTGTACTGAGTCTGTATAAACTCCAGAATTTGTATTTTTGGCATAGGAACCACAACATAACTATAAAAGCAGAAAGATTTCAACAAAAGTGGTCCTTACCTTCTAGTGCCACTGATTCCTTGTGCTTACTGTCATGGTTTTCCCCTCCCCCCCATCCTTTTATTTTTGGAGATATGAGTTCAAATCCTGTTCAGGCCACAAATGAAAACGATCACCAGGATCCCAAGTGGACATTTGTTTGCATCAGAGAAGCCCTTAACATTTGCTTGTCCTTGTTCAGGAGAGGCCCTGGACTAGAAAACAAGGCTACTAGTAGGAGTCAAAAAACAAAACAAAATTATTAGAAATGAGTCTTTATTTAAATAACAAGAATATCCACAAGTACATTGGATAGTGTGAAAATAAGGGATATATAAACAATCATGTTTCAGGACATGTATAGTATAAAAAGAAGATATACGTAAACAATCATGGAAACTACTAACTGCTGTGGTTAGAAAAGTATGTGCACAGTTTTCTGTCTCAGGAGTTTTATACCTTCCTCTGAAATATCTGGTACTGGCCATTGCTGGAAACCATATATTGGACTAGATGGACCACAAACCTGTTCCACTGTGGCATTTCATACGTTCCAATGTGTTGCACAGCAGGACTGAAGTGCATTGGCCAAGCTGTCCTGAGAGCCCTCTCCCTGCTATTATCTGGATCTAGCCAGTCCTACTAGTTCCTTAATTCTAAAAGTGCCACATTCAAACAAAATAATGGAAAGAAAACTCATAAATAATGTGTGTATTTTTACAGATATCTCAGTTACCTGGCAATAAATGTAATGACTTCTGCTAGGAAATGGAATCAACAACTAAAAATGAGGAAAAAGTATTGAGAAGATCAGCAGAAGCTCTAAGACTTTTGACACTAGGTCTACTACTGGTTTTGACTTTGCAGATTTGACACTGTCAACTGCTATACTGTTATCTAAAATAACTCTGCTAAGAGTTTCTTCTACATACGCCTTGCAACTTACGCTAGAAATAAATGTATGAAAATGATGCATACAATTAGCAACCTTGCCTGGAGCCAAGAAAAATATCTGATGCCCCTAATATTTTAGTAATTAAAAATATGTCCTGACCCATAGCTGCAGATTGAATAACTGAAACTATTTGTATCAGAAGGGTAGCCATGTTAGCCTGGATCTGTAAAAGCAGCAGAGTCCTGTGGCACCTAATAGACTAATAGACGTATTGGAGCGTGAGCTTTCGTGGGTGAAACTATCTGGATTCACATTGTGAAATGTTGGGGGAATATTTTTCAATACCTTTAGGTTTCTCTTCAGCTCTTCAGACAGATGAAGAGATGTGTTTTTCCAACCACAAAACTGAATACAGCCAGTGATCATCAAATTGATGTCCCAGAGGATATTTCTATACAAGTGAAACTCAGGTGGCCTAACAAACTCTGCATCTGTCCCTTTTTTTCAGCTTTTAATGTGTCCTTTACCTACACTTTCAAATGCTGCAGGATTTTTTTTTTTTGGTTCATCTGGATTCCATTCCTTATGATTCCAATTCAATTCCTGAGTCATCTTGCTGATTCATCTCTTCCTTTTGCTAAAGGGACCCCACAACCCTGCTGTTACCTCATTAAAACATGAACCTATTGCTTGCAAATGGCCCCATTACTGGGATCTTCAATAAGCATTAGCCTCTAGATAATGTAACATATGTGTTGCCTGCTCACCTGGGTAATAATTGTTTCAGACGCTGCTTGAGAAACAAGATAGTCCACAAACATGTTAGCCTGAGTAAAATTAACTATGTAATGAATTGCCTAACCAGTCAGAATCCTCAGAATTTACTGATAACTATGGAGTTGCTAAATCAAGAACATTCTTTGTGATTTAGGAAAACTCAAAAAATCTAAAAATCTGTTAGGACAGATTTTAATCTCCTTTATAGGATCTATTTCTTCAGTGCTTTGCAGCTTGTATCTTCATGTACACCTGTGCAAAGTGCATGCACTGTGGCTGTAAAATTATACCTTATCAGAATTATGCACTCACTTACTCTGTAGGTAAGATTTTACACCCACTTTTCGCTCACTTTGCAGAAGTGTATATGGTGACACAAGCTGCTGAGGGCTTGGCTACACTTGAGAGTTACAGCGCTGGTGGTGGCTTTACAGCGCTGTAACTTACTCCCCGTCCACACTGGCAAGGCACATACAGCGCTGTATCTCCCTGGCTACAGTGCTGCATGTACTCCACCTTGACGAGAGGAATAAACAGAACAGCACGCGGTGCCAGTGTAAACAGTTATTAAACTTATTACCCTGTAACCGACTTCCAGAACCTTCCCATAATGCTTTTAAGTAAAGATAACACTCTTTGTTTTGTTGTGATGCCTCTCTTTGTTTTGATGTGCACTTGCGGCTCCCAGAGCTGCTTATCTAAAAACCAAACACAGCTACTGTTTGCTTGAGCAGAGGCAGGCAGGGGGATCCCTTTGGAATGCCCACAGCTGGTGTTTGCTTGAGGAGAGAAGCAGCACGGGGGGTGGGGGTCCCTTTCGGAGCAGCTGCTTATCTGATCTGTGAGGAAAAAAACAAAGGCTATTTGCATTTAGTGAATGAGAGAGGGGTGGGGGAAGGGGTCGGAACTTGCAAGGCAGGGAGCTGACACAGTGTCAGCTCCAAAAATCCACTCTCTCTGTCTCCCCCACGCTCCCTATCACACCCCACCCCACCCCCCTCTTTTGAAAAGCACGTTGCAGCCACTTGAACGCTGGGATAGCTGCCCATAATGCATCACATCCAACACCACTGCAAATGTGGCCACACTGCAGCACTGGTAGCTGTCAGTGTGGCCACACTGCAGCGCTTTTCCTACACAGCTGTACGAAAACAGCTTTAACTCCCAGCTCTGTACAGCTGCAAGTGTAGTGAAACCCTAAAGCAGAGACAACCAAGTTAATTTTCTTCTTCGAGTGATTGCTCATGTGTATTCCACAATAGGTGTGTGTGCTCATCACATGCACCAGTGTCGGAAGTTTTTCCCCTAGCAGTACCCGTAGGGCAGTGCCCTAGTGATCCCTGGAGTGGTACCTCCATGGTGCGGTATAAGGGGTGCTGTGCGCTCCCCCCACCCTCAATTCCTTCTTGCTGCCAGTGAAGGTACTTCAGAACTGCTCTGCTTCAGCTTTGCTGTAGCTTGTCCTCAGAACTCTTGTTCATTCAGTGTATGTGACCAGTAGTTAGTACTCGATTAGTTTTAGTTTAGTTTAGCTAGTGCGCCCAGGCCAGGGCATGTCCTGCGCCCCGGGTTTTAAGTCACGCAACACTTGTAGGCACCTGAAGCCAGTGAGTGATCTGCACGCGGACTGTTTACACTGTTTGGGTAAAACTCATCTCAGCGATCACTGTAAGATTTGCAAGTCAGTGTCTCTCTTGGTCCAAGACCTGCTACTGTTATAGATCATGGTGTGGCCTTCTGTACTCAGACCGTCTATTTGTATGGTGTCCTTCTGAATCCACTAATTCTATGTGATTCTTCATCTATTCACAGCAAGCAATTGATGATGAAGTGATAGCAATAGTTAGGAAAATGGCATTAGATGGAGGACAGAGGCATATTTTTGTCTGTTAAAAGAAAAGCAGAGAGAAATTTAGAATCTCTTCTATTTTAATCAGTAAAATGGCCTTTATCACGTTCAGTCTGTAAAATGAGGTTCTTCTTCGAGTGGTTGTTCATGTCCATTCAAAGTAGGTGTGCGCGCGCTGTGTGCACACCAGTCGGAAGTTTTTCCCCTAGCAGTGTCCGTAGGGTCGGCCCGGGTGCCCCCTGGAGTGGCGCCTCCACGGCGCTCTATAAAAGGGCCCGCCGACCCTCCACCCCCTCAGTTCCTTCTTACCGCCGGTGACAGCTAGCTGGAACCTCTCTTGCGTAGCATTTTGGCGTGTCCTATCCTTACCGTTTAGTCCGTGTATTCAGTTATTTTTTTTAGTTAGTTAGATAGATCTTTGTATATAGTTTTTGTAGTTGGGGGGTTCCCCCCCCCCAGAGTCTTCGTCGCTCGCTGGGGCATGCCCGGGTCCCTCGGGTTCAACCTCTGCGAGAACTGCGGGAATTTCATGCCCAAGAGTGACCCGCACTCTGCGTGTTTGAGGTGCCTTGGAGAAAGCCACCAAAAGGACTGGTGATCTATCTGTAGAGGCTTCTGCCCGTGAACTCTTAAGGACAGGGCTGAAAGACTTAGAGTCCTCCTGATGGAGGCCCTACGACCACCCTTGGACCCAGAACCGGCTGAGGCGGGGCCCAGCACGTTGCCCTCGGTACGAAGTGCCCCGGCACCGGCATCAGTACTTAGGGCCCAGCCCAAGTCTTCGAAAACCCGGCACCGGATGGAGTCAGGTCATAGGAAGTCAGCCTCAGTGCGGCACCGCTCATCTTCACCAGTGCCCGCCAAGAGAAAGAAGCCAGTGAGGGATCGGTCACCCCACCAGGATCTGAGGCCGACGCCGTCTGCAGGTGTAAGCGGACAGGCTGGGCTGCAGCCCTCAGCGGTTCCGTCGACTCCTGCACCGCAGAGAGGGCGGTCGAGTCCGGACCAGCCTAATTCCCCGGACTTCAGTGGAGGCATACGCCCCCCATCGATGCCGGAGGCATTCGAGGCGGCATCAGGCATAATGGGTCTCCCGGCACCGGCCTCCCCGCATCATAGGGAGTTGCCTACTGTGGCCTGTCCACCAGTGCAATCTAGAGGCAAACCAGCCATGCTGTCACCTCCCTCCCCGCAGTGCGCTGTGAAGGCAGCACAGGACCAGATGAGAGGCTCCCCGCCGCCTCAACACTGCTCTTCTTCGGCACCGGGCGCTGCTTCCCCCAGGTCCTTGTACTCAGAGACCTCAGACTCAGAGGCAGACTCCTATCACTCCAGACGGTCACGGAGCAGGAAATCGGTGTCGGGGGTGAGCCACCAACGTTACCCGCAGTGGCAGCAACAATGACAGCCGCCTGTGCAGTGGCCGTTTTGGACTCCCTGGGCCTACCATCAGTCGGTAGGCCAGGCATTTGGCCCTCGATCATGGTCGGCTTCGGTGTCCTCGACGTCGGTGGCCCCAGCGCAGCTGTCTCCCCCACCGGCACCGTCGCTGGGCAGGGGTGTGCCATCGTCAAGTTCAGCACCCCCTAACCAGGCAGCGGCACTGGCAACGGCTTTCATTTGGGCTCCGCCGGCACCGCATGATACGCCAAGTCGCTCACTGGCGACCCTGGTACTGGCTGCGGTGCTGCATTTAGACTCGGAACCGGCACCGCAACCTCAATACCGTATGCCACAGGACCCCGAGGGGCCGCATGCACTGGAGGAAGGGCTGGTCCATGTAATCTCCTCGTCCTCCTCCCTGGGCGAGGCAGTCTCGGGCACGGCTGCGGCACGGGCCCTAGAGGACACTTGAATCCTCCAACAATTGCTTCGGCGAGCAGCTCAAAGCCTCACAATCCAAGCGGAGGAGATTGAGGTGGACACGGACCCTGTAGTGGATATTCTGGCCCTCTCAGGGCCATCCAGGGTGGCCCTCCCATTGATAAAGACTATAGCTGATACGTCCTGCACCCCTATGGCAAACACAAGCCTCATTGGCCCCTACCGCCAAGAGGATGGAGTGGTGCTACTTCGTCCCCTCTAAAGGGCATGAACACCTGTACACCCACCCTTCCCCGGACTCCCTGGTAGTAGATGCGGCTAACCAGCGGGAGCGTCAAGGGTTTTGGGGTCAACACCGAACAGCAGGGACAGAAAAAGACTTGAGCTCTTTGGTAGAAAGATGTACTCCACGGGGGGACTCCAACTCTGCATTGCCAATCAACAGGCAATAGTAAGCCAATATGGCCACAACGCGTGTTCGGCCATGTCGAAGTTTGCGGAGCTCCTTCCCCAGGACTCGAGATCAAAGTTTTTGGCTCTAGTGGAGGAGGGCAAAGTGATCTCTCGAGCCTCCCTCCAGGCTGCCTTGGATGCGGTGGACTCAGCCTTGCGCACCCTGGCCACAGGCCTGGTCATGCGGCGGGGAGCCTGGCTTCAGGTCTCGGGCCTGCCCTATGAGGTCTAGCAGATGATTCAAGACTTCCCCTTCGAAGGGCAGATGCTGTTTTCGGAGAAAATGGACAAATGTCTCCATAGCTTAAAGGACTTGAGGGCCACGCTTCGCTCACTGGGCTTGCATACCCCCGTGACCCAGTGCAGACAGTTTAGGCTGCAGGCAGCCCCTCGCCCATACCAGCCACAGACTCGCCAGGAGCTGGGGCACAGGCAGGGCAGAAATGGCAGGAGGTGTCACCAGCGCCACCCCTCCAGCCAGGCGTCTGGCCAGTCGAGACCACTATCTGGGCCTAGACCCCGTATTTGTCAATCGAGACTCTGGATCCTTCCACCCCTACCTTTGGGTCACGTCTGTCCCACTTCTACCATGCCTGGTCCCGAATTACGTCGGACAAATGGGTGCTCCGCACGGTAGAGAGGGGATATTCTATCCAGTTCTCCTCCCTTCCGCCCCACCAACCTCCCTCCCCGTCCCTCTTCAGGGACCCTTCTCACGAGCAACTTCTAATTCAAGAAGTGAAGTCCCTCACAGAGGCAGGGACGGTAGAGGAAGTCCCGGGGGAGCTCAGGGGCAAAGGCTTCTACTCCCGGTATTTTCTCATACCGAAGGCAAAAGGGGACCTGAGACCCATCCTAGACTTGCGGTGGCTGAACAAGTTTGTGAGGAAAGTCAAGTTCTGCATGGTCTCCCTGTCCTTGATCATCCCCTCCTTGGACCCAGGAGATTGGTATGCCGCCCTCGACTTAAAGGACGCCTATTTCCACATTGCCATAATTCCACGGCACAGTCGGTACCTCAGGTTCATCGTGGCTGACGTCCATTTGCAGATCACGGTGCTCCTATTTGGCCTATCAGCTGCTCCCAGGGTCTTCACGAAGTGCATGGCGGTCGTGGTGGCCTTCTTGCACAGGTGGGGCATCCAGGTATTCCCCTACCTGGACGACTGGCTCATAAAGGGCCGCTCCAAGGAGCAGGTAGAGACCCAGGTGTGCTTCATCAGGCGGACCTTCCTCGATCTTGGCCTCCTTTTGAACGAACCCAAATCCACCCTGTCTCCAACGCAATGAATAGAATTCATAGGAGCGGTTCTGGACTCCGCACATGCCAAAGCGTATCTGTCAGAGTCCAGGTTCCATGCAATTTCCGAGCTCATCCTCGGACTGCACCGTGTCCTGGTCACCTTGGCACGAGTTTGCCTCCGGCTGCTGGGCCATATGGCGGCATGCACCTATGTGGTGGTCCATGCCAGACTCTGGCTTCACCCGCTGCAGTCCTGGTTGGTGACAGTTTATCGCCCAGTCAGGGACCCCCTGGACTCAGTGGTGTCCATTCCCCGCTTGGTGCTGAGCTCGCTACGGTGGTGGCTCGACCCACGGGAAGTCTGCATGGGTGTCCCCTTTGCTGCCCCGCAGCCCTCCCTCTCCCTGGTGACAGACGCTTCGGATCGAGGTTGGGGAGCGCACCTGGGACACCTCAGGACGCGGGGCTTGTGGTTGCTGGAGGACCTCGAGTTGCATATCAATGTCAGGGAGCTGAAAGCGGTCCACCTGGGATGTTTGACCTTCCAGTCTCACCTGGCCGGCAGGTGTGTTTCAGTCCTTTCGGACAACACGGCAGCAGTCTTTTATATCAACAAACAGGGGGGTGCACGCTCCTCTCCCCTCTGCAGGGAAGCCTTCGTGCTGTGGGATTTCTGCGTTCACAATGCCACTCACCTGACGGCGTTCTATCTTCCGGGGGAGCAGAACGGTTTGGCGGACACCCTCAGCCGTTCGTTCCAGGGTCACGAGTGGTCCCTCTGATGGGATGTGGTGCGCTCAATTTTCCAGCTCTGGGGCTTTCCCCGGTTAGACCTGTTTGCTTCAAGGGAAAACAGGAAGTGCCAACGGTTTTGCTCCCTCCTGGGCCTCAGTTGGGGGTCTCTGTCGGACGCCTTCCTACAGCCATGGGAGGACAGTCTGCTCTACGCCTTCCCTCCGTTCCCCCTGATACGTAGAGTGCTTTTAAAGATTCTCAGGGATCACGCCAGGGTAATCCTGATAGGTCTGGCATGGCCGCGTCAGCATTGGTACACGTCACTCCTGCACATGTCCTTTCAGGTGCCCCTGATGCTGCCCCTTCTCCTGGACCTGATCACGCAGGATTGGGGCTCCCTCCACCATCGGAACCTCACAGCCTGGATGCTCCATGGCTGAACCCAGTGGAGTTGCAGTGCTCTCAACAGTCAGGCAGGTGCTGCTGGGTAGCAGGAAGCTGTCAACTAGGGCCACCTGGCTAAATGGAAGCGCTTCTCCATATGGTCGGGTCAGCGGGGTCTCGACCCGCTGAGGGTACCAATTGCAGTTGTCCTTGACTATTTGCTTCACCTAAGACAACTGGGCCTCTCCCTTTCCTCCTTTCACATTCACTTGGCGGCCATATCCGCTTTTCATCTGGGAGAGGGCAGTGCCTCGGTGTTTGCGAACCCGCTGGTTGGGTGTTTCCTCAAGGTTATGGACAGGCTCTTCCCGCATGTGCGTCAGCCGACCCCTGTTTGTGACTTGAATCTGGTCCTCTCCGTCCTATCGGGGCCTCCCTTCGAGCCTCTGGCTTTGTGCTCCCTGCTGTACCTGTCGTACAAGACCGCCTTCCTGGTGGTGATAACCTCGGCCCGACAGGTGTCGGAGCTTCGAGCGTTAACATCTGAGCCCCTGTATACAGTCTTCTACAAGGACAAGGTCCAACTTAGACCTCATCCGGCTTTCCTACCCAAGGTCGTTTCACAGTTCCACATGGGCCAAGATATCTTTCTCCCGGTGTTTTATCTGAAACCACACGCATCCAGCGAAGAGCGGAGGCTACACTCCCCGGATGTCCGGAGGGCTTTGGCTTTTTACGCAGAGCGTACCAAGCCATTCAGATGCTCAACCCAGCTCTTCATCACAGTGGCAGAAAGGATGAAGGGGCTCCTGGTCTCCTCTCGAAGAACAACAGTTACTAAAAGGTGGGTAACCGTTTTTTTCTTCAGCTAGCCTGAATAAAGCTGATGTTGCTGATTTCACATCATCAAAATGCATTTATGGGAAAGAGACTCTTCTTCTATTCTTGTTTTCTGGTCTTCAGTTAGGTTTAAAATGCTGTTGCGTTACTACTTGTATATTTTCCCTACCATCACGCATTGCCAAGTCATTAATAGTATAAAGAAGCAAAAAATCCTGTATTACAGATGCGGATTTGAATTTACATCCAAAATTAAGTATTTTGGGTTTAGACTTCAACAGCCTCACTTTTGCTCTTATTCCCCCTGTATAATTATTATATTATCTGAATAGCAGTGTCACATTCAAGAATCCATATTAATGTGAAAAATAACTAATTTTTAACTAATCTTTTTAAAGATTGTAGCAAACTTAAAAAAATAACAAAAGAAAGACACTTCCTAAGGTGGCTTGAAAATATGTTCATTGTGCACTTTTCTTTGTACAGAACCAAGGCACAAAAGAAAGTGGGAAGAAATCTCATAGCCGCTCATTAATGGGCAATTTTGGGAAATACAAGGTAGGTGGAACTGCAGTGTCTCATATCTGTGTCTGTCTAAGGGTTAATAAAAAAGGTTACTCAATGACCTTGGCAGAACCAGGCCCTATACTTCCGTTTTGTAAAAGTGTAATTTTTCATGACTTTTAATTGCATTTCAGATAATATTTGAATTTCTGTGGAGTTGCATGATCTGATTCTTTAATCTGTTATACTAGTTTTATGTCAGCATAACTCCATTTAATCAAGCTGGTTTAATTCAAATGAAATCAGTGAAGTTAGTGTGGAAGAGGTATAATGGAGAAGAGAATCAAGCCTCCTATTTGTAATTAGATCATCAAATTGCACTGGTTTAAAACTAGTAGGTTTTTGTTGTTGTTGCTTTAGCTAAGTGCATATGTTCACAATCTTTGTCTTTCTGGGAACTAAAAGGTAAGCAATAAGAAATTCTATCCATTCAATACACAGGTGATTTCTGCAAGTAACATACACACAAATGGGCATTTATGCATTGGAATCCCATATACACCAATGAGAGAATAAATGCTCTATACTGGGATGCCAGATAAAGAAATCAGTTGCTAAAAAACTGAATTACTGGCTACACTGAGTGGAAAACATTTTAATAATTTAATCATTTTCAACTAATTATTCTAATTGGATATAGCCAGTTGGATTCCCCATTTACTTCAAATCTTTACTGAAATAATAAGACAGAGTATTATATTTTTAATGACTATTGCAGACAGACCAAGACAGACTTAGAATAACTTAACCCTTAGAACACTGTCATTTTCCAGGCTGGCAGCCAAAAGGATGCTTAATATGATGTATAGAAGTAATATTCTTCACACGTACAGAAACCTCCAAATGAGACTCTCAAAACGCTAAGCAGCCATTAATGAATTCTCACAACAAAACAGTATGCTGGATAACTTTAAGTGGATACTCTGTGAAAGAGGGTAAACTGAGGCACAAGGGGTTGAGGTCAATATTTTAAAATATTAGTACCTAAAATTACTCACCTAAATCTAAATTTAGGCTCCTAAATAAATGGCCTAATTGGAAGCTGTGCATGCATAGCCCCTTTGAAAACCAGGATACTTATTCAAGTGTATTAAATGTAAATGCTTTGAAAATTTGGAACTTTGGAAATCAGAGTGAAGTAACTACATCAGGTTCACTCAGTGAGTCATTGATAGAACTGTAAGTGGAATTCAGGAGTCCAGACTCCCAGGCCCCTCGATGTAAAACTAAACAGCATAGATAATCTCCAAAAGGGTTGATTATTCTGTTTCAGCACTGAGGACAGCAGGATCAACTCAGTTATGGTCTCTATTAGTATACCACATTAAATGAAATAAAATATGTGAAGTTCAGATGGAATGTAGTAGGATTAATCTGCGAGAGAAAGGAAAAGGACTTCTCACTTACGCAGTAGCCACCTCTTAACACTGAGAGGGGAAATTAAAGAGCTCTTTAAACTGCAGTCATAATGTCCCTGAATATGTAAGAATGTTGAAATCAAAGGTTGGAGAGACTACACTGTAGAAAAGATATTTTCAGTAAACTGGCTACTTGTTGGCATCACAGAATCTACAGTTGGCAATCATTATTGCTATTTAAAAGAGAGATGCTTATGAAAAGAGAATTCTTTTGAAATGTTAGCCTTTTTATTGTAGATAGAAATTGTATTGTGTATTCTATGGAATTAGAATCTTTTGATCCTTTCATCTACTGTATGGCTCATAAAACAGAAACAAACTTTAAGATGTTTGACAATTTTGCTTAGAGACTGTTCGTTCAATTCTTTGGGAATGTATTTGTTAATCTCTTATAAATGGCACAGTCATAGCTGGAAGCAATTCATTTTGTATTTGTGTTACTGTCTATTAAAGATCTTTTGCTGTTATTAAATATACTATGGTACATTAGAAATCCAATATGACCAATACAAATTTAGTGGAAACAGCAGTTATGATTTTGGTTTTATTACACGCCAAATGTTGGCTCTCCTCATTTTTATCTCCCACCTATAATCTGTCCTCTCATTAGGCTTTGCAAAAAGCACATGTGCAGGTTATTTGTACCAAAAGTATCGTGCAAGTGAAGGAGGAGTGTAACGTGATAGTGGGTCCAAAGGTGAGGTGGGATTCACGTGGATGATGTCTATAAACCCTGTCCCAGATTGCCGCACTGCTGTTTCATCCATGGAGCGCCTGTGGGGTGTGAAGACCTTAGATTTTTTGAGAGTAAAAAACAGGGCTCTGACCCCACAGATCCCACCTTGGCCATCTTTTATCCTGTATTTGCAGAGTTGCCAGCAAGAATGTAGCCCCATGTGCTCTGATACATTACACCGAGACAGTAAGACAATGGCCATTGCCTATTTTGAATCAAAACCAGATCAGTTATTTTTTTTAATCATAGAAATGAGATATATAAAATACCAGTCAGGTCACCTTGTGCACCTTTGAGGCATCTTAAACTCCATTTAATGTCAGTAAAGTGTTGTGGATTTACATGGCAGATGGATTCATTGATTTCCCCAACAGAAAGCTGTCAAATCAAGGTCCAAATCTCATAGCACATCTGATGATGAAGAAAGTCAACAAAATTCTTCTGGAAAGGAAACTGGGCAGTTGTACAGGTCAGAAATCCCGACAATTTTTGACGTCATTGAAAAAGAGAGAGATTTTGCCATTAAATGTCCATATTGTGCTTTATGCCATCTCAGTTCTCAATAGCAAATCTGTTGTGTTGCCTGCATTGTTGAAATGTATTTGCTTAAAATCCCAACACTGAGTTACGTGGCCTTTCAGTGAAATACAAATAATAATTACTCTCAAAATGAATAGAAATGGTGCAGCAATACTTTGCTAGTGAAAAAAAGCCAGAATCAATTTCGCATGAAAATAGACTGAATAAAAGCACATCACAGCCTCTCCCAGTTCATTACAGCTGAGAATGGAATAAATGCATTTTCAAGTATGCATTTATTGCTGATATTTTTTCTGAAGCTGGCTGCCTATCTTGTTTTTGTTAGTATAAGAGGATATCTAGAATGTATATGTTTGTGTGAGAGAAAGACAGAGAGAGAGAGAGAGAGAGAAACAGGGGTTTGGAATGAACCATAATCTTAGAGATTGCCCCAAATCCTGTTTAGTAAGCCTGTTGTTTTTCCTTTATTTCTTGCTATTTAAACTTGTCTTTCAGTTAGGAAACAGCTATAGTTATATAGTATAAATGGATATAACAGTGCTCAGCTATTAATTTTTTGAAAAGGACAGAATTACAGAGGAGAGATCTAAAGAATTAGTAAATATTAAAAATAAAAATCTGCTTTGTTTTTAATATATAATGTTACTCAACAGGTTGGGCCGCCGGGGAAAAACCATGAAGCTGTGCCGTGCTCTTTCTGATTTAGTGGTGTACACAAATTCTGTGGCAGCCCAAGATATAGTAGATGATGGTGAGACTGTGGATGTAGATTTTACTTATATAAGTGTTATTTCACTTGATTGTATATTTGGGTGGGACACATAGCTGTGGTCTTAAGTTTCCTCTATTTTCAGAGAACTTTTAAAAGTTGACCAGGTCACTCATCGGTTATCACCTATCTTAATCCATGAAGAAAGATAGTATAACACAGTAGTGTGCAACCTGAAGTCCATCAGGGTAATCTGCTGGTGGGCCGCAAGACAGTTTGTTTATATTGACCGTCCACAGGCACAGCCGCCTGCAGCTCCCAGTGGCCGGGGTTCACCTTTTCCAGTCAATAGGAGCTGCGATAAGCCGCGGCCAGCACGTCCCTGTGGCCCGCGCCACTTCCCGCAGCTCCCATTGGCTGGGAACGGTGAACCGCGGCCACTAAGACCCTCGGGTGGCCGTGTCTGTGGACCATCAATGTAAACAAACTGCCTTGCGGCCCACCAGTGGATTACCCTGATGGGCCACAGACTACAGGTACCCACCACTGGTATAACACCATCCTTTTCTTCCCCAGGGAAATGTGCCCTCCCACATTTCTTCAGTTTCCTTGTGAGTTTCATAATTTAGTAATACTCCCTCTGTGTGATTCTGGGAAGGCAGACTCTTCCAGGAGAAGCTTGTATGGTCTTACTGTATTATGAAATTTATCTTAGGTTTTATCATAACAGTATGCTACTATTATTTAATATTAATATTATGTAATGCCCAGAGGCCCAGTTGGAATCAGGATGTCATTATGCTAGGTGCTGTATAGAGGTAGACATGGTCTCTGGCCCAAAGAGCTTACTGTTGTTTTACTGGAAAAGGTAAAAATAGAAATTGACAGGGCTAAGATGGAATTAGAAGAGCGGATAGCCAAAGATGTAAAAACAAAGAAAAAATTCTATGTCAGCTTGTATGGGAATATATGGGCTTTTGGACTACCAGTGAGTAAATGGAGTAATTAAGGAGGATAAAGGCATCGCAGAGAAGCTCAGGCCAAGAAATCTAAAAGTGACTAGTCGTTTTGGGTGAATTTTGGGTCTGATATTCAGATGCTGAATGCTCAGTGTTTTCTGAAAATCAGGCCCCTTTAGAGTTTCTCATGTTGGGCATCTCCACCTAGGATAGTGTGCTTAGTCCTGGTTATTATAGCTCAGAAAAAAGACAAAAATGCTCAGAGGAAAGATTCTACATTAAAAAAAAATTGAAAAGACTGGGTCTCTTTAGAGAGAAGATGAATAAGCAGAGGTGTGATTGATATAGAGGTGGGAGACTGGGTGCTGCAATTTACCCTTTCACATAAAACAAGGACTTGAGTGCATATGGTGAAACTGAAAGACAATAGATATAAGACTGATTAAAGAAAATACTTCACACATTGCCTAATAAACTAGAGGAACTCATTGCCGCAAGATTTCATTGAGGCCAAGAGCTTAGTAGCATTTTTACTAGAATTAGATGTTTATATAAGTAATAAGAACATGCACAGTTTCAACAATAGGCTAAACATTTTTATAGGGGAACTAAACCTTCATGATTCAGGGTACAAGACAACAACTAACTAATAGGGCTTGGAAGAAACTTGTCCTGTGACTAGATTATTCCACAATTGCTACTACAGGCTTTTGGCACCTTCTTCTGACGTATCTGGTACTGGCCATTGTCAGAGGTCTAGCTGTGGATCACAGATCTAGTCTTACAGATCAGTTCCTCAGTTCCTAAGTGCTGAAAGTGAACACTTGTTCTTTTAAAAAATATAAATGCTTTTCTATTAGCTGCAAACATTTCTTAATTTCTGTAGGAATTTTTACTGCCTTTTTCAACTCTCCCAGAATAGTAATATAAGCAAAGACTAATTATGCCACGGAGCAGCTTTAAATATCTGAAAGTGAAAGATACTCCTCAGGGCCTCTGTTTAATTAAAATATTTGTCTCTATCTGTCAAGTATCAGAGGGGTAGCCGTGTTAGTCTGGATCTGTAAAAGCAGCAGAGAATCCTGTGGCACCTTATAGACTAATAGACGTATTGGAGCATGAGCTTTCGTGGGTGAATACCCACTTTGTCGGATGCATGTATTCATCCACGAAAGCTCATGCTCCAATACGTCTGATAGCACTGCTCTACAGCCAAAATGCTTCTGAAATAAATGTAGTCAAACTTTACTAATTCTGGGTCACTGAGAACGAAAATGATACTTAAAATTGTTGATTGGCTCTAGTCTAGCTGTTGGGCTCCAGACTACAGCAGTGGAATCTCCTGGCAGGTGATGTTAGGGTTTCCATGTTC